>NC_137958.1:42834398-42956898 GCF_963924665.1 Micromys minutus | reverse complement strand
CAAATGGAGGAACATTTGAGCAGGGGAAGAGTGGCGGTTGAGGACTCAGTGGAGTGAAGGGAAAGGAAGCTATTGTCAGCATTATGTGCATTGTATGTGAGAAGACTACATTTAAAAATAAATGAAAAAAATATAATCTTCTGAAACAGATTCTGGCCTCATAATTTTCAAAATTTAAGAAGATGTGTGGTTGTTCAGCCCACTGTCAATAGATGAGTTTTGTCACAGATGGTGTGTTTTCTGGAAAACAAGCAAGTAAAATAACACTGTTAATATACCTGCCAATCACTGAACCCTGAGAATCACTGAAAAACCCCTCCCTGTGTTGGAGGCTCAGGAAGAAAGTTCTTGATATACCAGGTGTCCAAATGCTTTCAGTTGTTGAATACTTTCATTAATTTCCTTGTTGACTGTCCTTATGGACACAAAGAATCTTTTTTTCAAGCCATATTACAATCACCGTAAAATCACCTCATTCGTGCTTCTGAGATCAATGCCACAGTGCAACTGGAATTTATTTTCCTTTGAGATCCCCCAGCCATTCCCACCACCTCCGGCCTACCCTCTGCCAAATTCAGGATTCAGTCTCCTGGTTTTGATGCTCGCTTTTCGTCTTTCTTTGGGACATGTGAAGCATTCTGCAGAACTACAGAGTTCAGTCCCAGAGGGATTTGATCTAGGTGCAAAAAAAGAATGTGATATGGGAAGAGCGAGCAGGAATGATCCAAAAAACACCCCATTCTGCCACTCAACCAGGGCCATTTGTTTTGCTGACAAAGGACTACTCTGAGCCTCTGACGGAAAGACCTCATGCATTGTGTGGAGAGACTGGCATTCAGGAGATTTTCTAAGAAATCCAAGCTCAATAGTCAAGTAATCTGTATCAGATAGTTTTACCAGTTATGAAACCTGTTGTGTTTCAAAGCTTAAAAATGCATTGTAAGTTCCAAGGAACTGCTTTGGCCAAAAGTTACTTTAGCCCAGGATCAGAGTATATCTTTATAGTTTAGCTGTGAACTGTGAACTCACCTTGTTTGTTACAGGTCATGTCCTTTGTTTGGTATTGTTTTTTTTTGTTCTGGGAAGGAGAGTTATACATGAATGACATCTCACTACAAATGATATCTCACTTATTTTTCACAAATGTTATTCTATTATTTCCAAAAGGTTTTTGGCTACTCTCCTTCCTCACCTGCTTTTTCATATGGCAATTTTAATTCCCAGGGGGTGGATATGTCTGTTAAACCTTGATAATGGATAGAATTCCTCCTCCAATATTGGGCGTTTCTTCCTGGAGTCTAGTCATCTTATTGTAAATAACAGCATATATGTATCTTGATCTTTGTTCACAGAAGTAAGTTTACTTCAAAAATGAGGTGAGAAACACCTCAATTAAATCACTCAAAAGTGGATGGGTTTGTGATCATTGTCTCATCTTTGAACTTCAATGACTCTGTCCCCTTGTGCTGTAGTGTCCTTCAAAGACTTGTGAATTTATAATTAGAAGCTTTAAATGCAATCGCACATTATTTCTTTTTACATCCGCTTCAGTGATGTTTTATAAGAATAACTTTTAACATTATAATAATTATTACAAATCAGGTTCTCAGTCTAGGTTTCTTTTGTCTTTGTAATATCACTGATTATAATAACTTTGGAGACACAGAAACTATAACCATTCAGCAATAACATTGAAGGACTATAAACATCTAAAGTATTTTCATACTCTAAACTATCTCGCCCTTGATTCATGACACGTTGTCATTCTATGAACTAAAACCTCTGCTCTCCAAAGCCAATGCCATTATCTTACATTAGAAGGTAATTTTCTAGTATGCTTATTTCTAAAAAATATATTTTACTTAAGTAACTAAAAGGATCCTTTCATACCACTTGGCTATTTTAAATTTGTTTTTGTCAAGGGCCTACACTAAAGCATGACCTACATAGAAAATCAGCAGCTGCAGACTTCCCATTGAGCAGTCTCATTGACCAATAATGGAATCGATATACTTTGTTTACTGAAGGATCTTTCAGCAAGTCCAGCAACACTTAGAAAGGAGAAAAGTATTAGTTACTAATGTTTTCAAACACTTAGAAAGCAGCATGACCTGGTCATCACAGTCTATAGTTAATGTAATATCACATCGAGAAGTAACTGATTCTTGAAAAGACAGTGTCAGTTTCCTGTGAAACAGCTTACAAAGTTTTTTTTTTTCTTTCCTTTTTAGATAAGTAAGAGGCTGAGATTATTAACTATTTAGCTGCTCTGTTTTGATGTCAGCCATGAATGGAGCAAATACAGGAGCTACTTTCAAACATCCCAGACATTCTTTAAAATTCAAATACCAAAACAACTCATTACCCTAATAACAAAGTTTCCCAAGAGTTTTTTGAACTGCACTTACCAGACATTTTTGCTTGAGAGAGAAATCAAATCCTTTTAGTGTTTGGTAGTTCAACTTCAAGTTTCCACTGGCTGCTAAGATCAATAACTTTATATGCATCTTCTGAACTTTGGCTTTAGAAATGCAACCATTAGTAGCTCAGCACATTTCAATGCAAGAAGTCATAGGATCAATTATTTGAAAATTTGCTTAACTAAAAATTGCATAATAAGAAAACTCTTAAGTCAGGTTTTCTAATGTTACAATGATTAGCATAATCATGACCATAAGAACATCTGAAAAAAGGTGTTACAGAAAGCAACAAAATTATTTAAATAATCTTAGGGTTAAGGGAGTTCAGAGATGAGTGTCTTCTCTTGACTCGGTATTATCTGGCTTTATCAATATAAGCCAAAAGTATGCCGCCAGTTTTTCTTGATAATTTATCTACCTTTCCCTAGGATTTAAGTATATTTTATGCTCTTATCTAGGGGAGGCAGGGTCTTATTATATATCCTTGGCTTGTCTGGAATTTACAATATGGTAGACTGGCCTCCCACAGGGTTTTTTTTTCCCTCTGCATTTGGAACAGCATGCCTGGTGTGAATAGAATATTCTTGTACATGCTTAGCACATGTAAATGAACAAAGTGTAGCTTTTAGATTGTTAAAACATAACCAAACAGGATCAAATGAGAAGAATCCCAAAGTAGTTACTTTCCCCTGATTTTGGTGTCAAGTAAGATAACTTGCAAGCAGCAGATGCTGACATCTTAATTTTGTGAAAAAGTCAGTTCATTGTCATGCCAATATATGCCTCTTAATTTCTAGTCTGTATATATCTGTGCTGATAATTAAAAATTATTTTATTACTAACAAATACACATGACTGAAATGTTTAAGAGATAATATATTGGAAAATACTTAAAATTCCATAAAAATAAACAATATATATATATATATATATATATATATATTATATATATATCAGGAATTTTGTACTCTCAGAAGGAAAATCACTGCCTCCCAAATAAATAAGTATTCTTGTTCAAGGTGAAGAGAAATATCCACATTTTGAAATAATTTTAACTGTGAATTTTATGAAAAGGTCACTTATCCAAAATATCCAGGAAACTAAGCCTGTCTGTCATGGAAGAAGATAGATTTTGCATGCCCCATCACTCCTTAATCTTTCTAGCTGCTTAAAGTTTGATAGAAGAACTGAGACAATAGGAGGGGGAGGGGAATGGGATTTGCAAAAAGGGATAACATCTGAAATGTAAATACAGGGAATATGCAATATAATTGTTTTAAACATGATATCTGGAAACAAATTAAGACACTGAAAAGAAAAAAAAGAAGAAGAAAGGGTACTCTTTAGCATTGTACCTACTGATAAGGTAGACACTCAAGTATTACAATGCTCACTGGCACTTTTATAAACAAGTCTACTGAAACTCACAGAGTCATGCACATATCACACACACACGCACACACACACACACACACACACACACACACACAAAAGAAGATTGACTGGGAATCAAATGTGTTGGAGAGGAACGAAAGACAACAAGCAGTGAAGAAGTTGTATGTGATAAAAATACATATTATGTTTGTTTGGTGGTCTGATTATAAAACTCATTGCTATGTGTACTCACTGGATAATAATAAAATCTTAAAATTAATATTATTGTTTTCTATGATTTCCTATGTATTTCAACTGTATTCAAATATGAGCAAATAAGTCCAAAATAACAATAACCTGCTATGAAAAAATATCCTCAGTTCCCATATCCACTTGCTTCTTAAAAAGTAAGAACACGAATCAAGAATTTAGTCAGAAAATAATCTGAGTTGAAGCCCTTGTCAAATGTGAATAATTAATTGCAGGGGAAAATCTTTGAATTATAAAATGCCCTACTTAAAATTTATGAATTTGACTCTCCAAGGTTTTCACATTTGAGCATAACATAGGAGGCAGGGTTGAAAGATAAACTGAATTGTCTTATTTCTCAAACCATAATGCCTAAAAGTTAACCCTGATTAAAATATTCAGCAAATAGTTAAATAACAAGTAGATTACTCAAGGAAACCTACTAAGAATACTTGAGAAAGGTAATTTGTATAAATTCTATTTCATTTTTACCTTGCTCACTGTTATGGCTCATCCTAGTATTTAACTCTTGCCTTAAAATCAAGCTGAAACAGTAGTGATTTTTTTTTTTTTTTTTAGGAATAGTAAATTGGCAATGAAAATTACAGCAGCTGCCTATTTTCCTACTTCCTACGTGTTCACAGATCAGAGACCTCTTTCGCATGCATAAAATAACATGGACTCACTTTCATTGTGAAATCCTTAGAAAGATTAATGATCTGCCACTCAGTCCAGAGCATAAACCTTAACCATTTGGAAAATAAGGAAAGACTCATCGGGTCATATTTGGGTCACCCCAAAGAAAGTGTTTTGGAAATTAGAAAGTTGAGAGTGGGGCAAAGTGAGCAGATACACACTGCAGTTAATCACATCACAGTACTGGGTCTATCATCATTTTTTTTGCAACTTGATTACCAACCGTCATTCCATCTAGATGATGACACCACACACGTCGTGCTATTCTGGAAACCTGTTTGCTGCTATTTTAGATTTTCCCAGTTAGACTTTTCTAGAACCCGTGTTTTGTCCCCACTTTCAGAATCAAAGCTATTTTCCAGTCGATTTTCGCACCTCTATCTCAGATGTCCAGTCACTGTACATTCCCTTTGAATGTGTCTCCCTGAACCTCAATTGCTGATGTTCATTAGATTCAGTGTTTTCTTTCTGTACTAGCCACATGAGGATATGAGGTGCCGTGACCAAGAAGTGCCAGGCCGTCATCATTTTCATTCTTACTAACCATGTGCAACCTAGAGAGAGAGAGAGAGAGAGAGAGAGAGAGAGAGAGAGAGAGAGAGAGAGAGAGAGAGAGAGAGAGAGAGAGAGATTTTGTAGTCATTTACAAAGGAAATTCAAAGGAAAATAAAAGAAATTCATTTTGAAGTTCCGCAACTGTTTTTTAACTGGGAATTTTCTGAGCACGACAATGGCATATGACACTGAATCAGGAAATCGCCAAGTTCTCTTTCAAATACCACATCTCTAGGGAGCCTCATTCTCAGGTCCCAGTCAGAGTCTATCCGTTCTCCAACAAATTACTCTTCATCTCTTCTACATGCAAGACTGCACCAGAGCAATCTATTCTTCCCTGAGGTGGGCAGTGTTGCAGAGACCAGCAGAATTCCTGGTAAAGGCAGAGCTATTTCACACAAAGACTTTATGCTTCAGAGTTTACATTTGTATGTACCTCTTCTTGTGTGAACCTAGGGCTGCTGCAATAACCAAAACACCTAGGACTCACTCTAGAGTCTGGTCAGCATCAATTTTCTGTGCTGTCTGAGACATTTAAAATAAGAGCTTGGAAATAAAAGATAATGGAAGTCTAGCTGCACAGTAACCTACCTTTCTGCATATATGCCCTTATGCTCAATCTATACTCAACAAGAAATCTGTTTCCATGTTACTTTCTGTCTTACATGTACTTCATGCTTATGGTAACTAGTGGGATTTAAATACATGCTATCAAACCTCTAAGAGAATTAAGTACTGATGAGATTATTCATATAATGTTATGCCAAAATGCCTTTAAAAATCTGTATATGCATTCCTCTTTTGTTTAAAAATACAGTGGTAAGGAAACAAAAAGATGGAACTGGGTGAGTCATTATTAGAACAGTCGATATTCTATTTCCAATTCCAGATTCAATCTCTTATCTATCTACACACTCATATAACATTATAATTATTCCAGGAATGTATTTGCCTATCATGCTATATTCCACAGGTTTTTCAGACAGAACATAGAAAATTCTAAGCATTTTAGTGTGAAGTGGTACCTACCTTTTAAGCAGCTTTTCCATAAAGAAAAATGAGATTCTAGAAGTACCGATTATTTGATTGTAATTATGTTAATTCATTCAAAATGATGTTTTTGATATGTTCACTATTAAAAATCCAGATATGTTCTAAGATTGCAATAACTAAACTGATATTATTAGATTTAAAATTAATTTTCCAAGATAGTACAATGTGAATATGTGCTGTAAAATAAGTATTAACAATTGAGAAAATTTCTGAGATTTATTGTAAAAGTCACTATATTAGCAAGTATGATTAGCATGATATTTATAATGCGACCCCCCTATAGGCTGTTGTCTTAAGGACAAAGAAAAGTGAAATATATTGGAAAGAATTCATAATTAGATAAAGTTAAAATTAATATTTTCAAAATATTTCCCCTGGCAACTTGCATAATGTACTTCAAGAAGATAATAAATAAAACTAATGCAGTAGCATAAATCAAGACATTTATATTCTTATTTGAGAATAATATTCTAAAAAAGACCCTAATTTAAATATTGAATATAGAACTATAAAACATAAAAATTATATATACAATAGAGGCTCCTGAAATATCAAACAGCATACTGGTTGGAAATTAAACTGTCAATCCATGGAAGTCACAACTTTCAGATATAGAAAAAAGTTTTGAAACAAAAATGTTTGAATTGGACATGTTGGTAAAATGATCTTCTAAATATGACACAGAAAAACTTATAGAAAAATCCAACTTCTCATTATAGTACTGCAAGAGCTCAGATTTAGAAAATTAATGCTACACATAATATTAGGATCAATATATATTACTAAATAGAAGGACTGACTTGTCTTTGTGTATTGACAAAGAGCCCAGGACTGGAATGCTACTGCTTGGAGTTGAGTTTCGAGGTAGGCTGCTTTATTTTTCCACCAGTACTAAGTTAAAAGGGCACAGCACAAATCTTGGCAGCTTCAAATGCTCTGTCAAGTGTTCCTGAGGTGCCATCTGGCACAGAAATCTTGACTGCAGACTGCGCTTAATGACCATTCTGCTGACAGCTATTACGGATGCATCCTTGCTACTGTTACACAAGCTTTGAGCAATTCTAGCCAGAAGGATAACAGTCACAAATCTCAGCAGAGCTTCAGGTTGTTTTCAATTCCAAAAGCCCTTTAAAAAGGTGATATTTAGCAAGAGTAAGCAGACTGGTTAACAAAGGTGGAACATGTCCTCATACATAATGAAACAGTCAATAAAAAGAAGATACAATGCAGAGAGCATGGTCTTTGTGCAGAGACCTGTTTCAGGATTTCTTCGCTAGCAGCAAAACCCAATTCATTTGCTCACAAGCCAGACCTAGAAGCTAGTGTTGCTTTGAACTAAACAAAATGAAGACAAATACCACAGACTAGAAGATTTCTGATATATATATATATATATATATATATATATATATATATATATATATATATATATATATATATATATATATATATATATATCCCTGCACAGAAAGTTAAACTTCAATAGGCAAAAGGTAGAAATACAAACAAAAGAAAGGTCTAGCTCTTATTAAAATAACTAAAATACCTACCATGATACTACATTCACAGTCCAGGTTCCTCAGAGAATTTGAAGACTGCACATTTCAAAATAAACTTGAAAATCTTATCACGAGGAAATAATCTGACCTCACATATGGCATACTTCACATTGTCAGCATGTCATTTATTTTTTTTCTTCTATTTAAAATAAATATTTTCCTTACAAAACATATTCTGATTATTTGCCCTCCCTTTACTCTTCATAATTCCTCCACCTCTCATCCCATCTGAATCCTCCCCCTCTTCCTGGCCTTCCTTCTCTTCCCTCTCTTCCTCTCCATCTCGCCCTCTCCATGTCCCTTTCCCTCCCTCCCTCCCTCCTCCTCTCCTTCCCTATGTCCTCTGCTCTCTTTCTTTTTACTCCCACACCTCTCACTAGACAACAAACTAAGGGATATTAATAAAATAAAAGAAAATAAAAAGGCAAAGCTAACGCATCAGAATTGGACAAAACATGCAACAGGAAGGAAAAGAGCCCCAAAGAAGGCACAGAAAAACAGAGAACCACTCATTTACACACTTGAGGGCCCCATAAAAACACTAAGCTGGAAGCCATTAGAGATGTACAATGGATCTGATAGAGATCCAGGCAGGCCCTGCACATGCTCACACAGTCTCTGTGAGCTCACAGAAGCTTTGATAAAGTTGACTTAAAGGGCTTTGTTTTCTTGGTGTCCTTCAAACCCTGTGGATCTTTCTGCTTATTCTTCTATAGTGTTCCTTGAGCCCTAAAGAAAGGGATGTTGTGGCTTCCTGCAACTTAGAACTCAGTAATCTATGTCTCTTATTCTTTAAATAATGTCTGGCTGTGGGTCTCTGTGTTTGTTCCAATCTTCTGCAGGAGGAAAGAGTCTGATATCCTTAGGAAGGTACTGCTCACACACACACAGACACACACACACACACACACACACACACACACACACACACACACACACATATATATATATGCCTTTCTTAGTCTGGGGTGCCCCACTCAGGATGATTTTTATTCTAGTACTATCTATATGTCAGCAAATTTCAGTGTTTTAATAGTTGACTAATATCCTAATAAGTAAATGCACCACACTTTCTTTATCCATTTTTCTCTTGAGAGACATTTAGGCTGTTTCCAAAGTCTGGCTATTATGAATAAGGCAGCAATGAATGTGGTTGAGTAAGGGTCTTTGTGGTAGGATAAAGCCAAATTTGGATATATGGCCAAGAGTCACATTTTGGATCTTGAATTAGATTGTTTCCCATGTTACTGATAATGCATCCCAATGGTTTGCATTGTGGGTGTACAAATTTGTACCCCAAAAACAATGGATGAGTGTTCTCCTCACTCTATGTCTTCACCAGAAAGAATGTTACTTGTTTCATTGATATTAGCTATTTTAGTGTTATAAGATAAAATCTCAAAATACTTTTGGTTTGTATTCCGTGGTAGCTAAAGATATTACAAAATTCCAGCTGGGAAATATCTGTGATTGGGGTGCATTATGTGAAATTTCCAAATAATCAATAAAAATATTATATTGTAAAAAGTGAAGCACAGGTCATTGTCTAAATGTGTATCTTCATGTTTGAACTGATACACAAACCACAGAGACTATTTTTAGTCACTAACCAAAATCTCCTACATGGCCCCCTGCTCAGTGAAGGGACCAGGCTAGTCAGGAAACCAACATAAATATCCACTTTCCGTTGTCATCCCAGCACTAGGGTTACATGTGCACATGATCACATAGGGCTCAGGCCTGCTCGTGTAGCATTTTTTTTAGTCAACCACACCATCTCCTTGGTCCCCAGGATCATTCCTGCATGAAACATAAGACTGAACACTGCTTTCTTCTATTGCAAGTACATATCCAGCTCTTGAAAGACAACTTACAGAAAACACTACTCAGTCTGGTTGGTAATATCTTCTTACTCTTTTACAAAAGCACCTCACTACAGAAGTAGTAGGCTTTTCCTTCTAATCAAACACCAACCAATGAGTTCACACAGAGAGACCCATAGCCCCAGGCTCATATGCAACAGAGGATGGCATTGTCTGGCATCAATGAGAAGAGAGTCCTTTGGTACAGTGAAGTCTCATTTTCCCAGTGTAGGGGAAAGCCAATGTGCTGAGGTGGGAGAGGGAGAACCCTCATGGAGGCAATGGGAGGGGGAGGGGAATGGGATTGGGGAAAGGGGATAACATCTGAAATGTAAATGCAGAGAATATCCAATAAAAATAATTTTAAAATCTAACTTAAATTATATTGTTTGTTACAGTTATGTTGTCTTAACATTAATTTCACAGTATCTGCATGTTAATAATGTCATGTTGCCTTACCACTTAACATAAACTACTACTATGAAGATAATGAGCTATGAATTTGTGAAGTAGCTCTCAAAGAAACTTAAATAGGTTTTGATTATTGTTTGTTGTTGTTTTTGATTGGATGGCTTTACTTCAGTATCAGTATCCCTGTAAAAGCAAATGCATTTCAATGTTCGTGGACTATTGATAAATTTCAAGAAACTTTACATTTTAATTTTGAGCAATTTTATTCAGTTTACCAATTTTGTTTAAAATATTTAGAAAGGACATGCTAAGTTCTTGGTTCTGCCAAAGTAATATTTTTTTCTTGAGAAATACAATTCTAGGCAAGATAATTATTATATAAGTAATATATAATACTTTCATATAATCTCTATGAAACTGCCAGTTTAGAGCAAGAACTGTGTCACAGAGGAAGAGCACATGCCTAACTTGCACCTAATAGTTCATCTGAGTAACATTCCAGGAAATAATTGCAGGAGAATTCTGCATCTGCCTGACACAGGGCCACACAATGAGATCATTTTGTGTCTATGTCATGTAAGGAAGTAAGAGAAACATATGATATGAAAAGAAGAAATATTCAAGTGGTAATATTCTAGTCAATGCCAAGGACTAATTTTCTACCTTGAGAAGACTTTCTAAACAACCAGCTGAGACACTGGAATTCTGATTTACACAGTGTATTACCCAGGTGTCTCTAAAGAAATAGAACCGAACGCAGGCGGATTTCTTATACAATGATGTGTTAGAACCTTTTTATACTATTGTATTCTGGTCTATTTTCAAGGTGAAGTCTTTCTATGTAGGTTTGATGAGCCTAGAACTCACTGTGTGCTCCAGGGTAGCCTCAAAGTAACAGAGATCCAACTGTGCCTGTCTCCTAACTCTGAGATCAAAGGCAGGTAAAACCAAGCTGCAATCAAAAGCCTATTATTGTTTAGTTATTTTAGTTATTGATTTTCTATATCTGTATTCTTACTTGTCAGAATTTAAGATGTTTGTGTCCAATACCTGCTTTTAAAAAGGGTTTTAGAATTACCTTTTAGTTTGATGCAATATGGAGAATTTAGCTGCCCATACTTGATGAGAGAGAAATTTAAATGTTCTCTGTGATGCCAACTAGGTGATAAAGGCTTAGCCATTTAGACATCTTTATCTGCTCTCAAATTTTTGTGGAGAAAGTTAAGATTTCTGGATAAAATTTAATTTGGTCTCTAAGAATTATTTCTTGTAAGACTTATTTATTTCTACTTCGTACATATTTTTTTTTTTGCGTACGTGAGTCTGTGCATCATATGTGTGCAGTGTCTGTGAAGCCAAAAGAAGTCATTGGATGCCTTGGAGCTGGAATTTCAGACAGTTGGAGAGGTTTTAGATACTGTGAATGCTGTGAACAGAACCATGTCCTCTGGAACTCATAACCATGTAAGAGCTCAATAACCACAGAGATCCAAATCACTGAGTACTGTTGCAGATGAAGATCATATTTAGCACCCACTTCAATGTAAAGAGAGTTCTGTGTAATCAAAAACTTTAGATATCAATTCAATTACTGTTATCAGCTGACATCAATATCTCTAAACAATTCCAGCGATAAATAACCTAAGTATCTCTCTGCTCTGCAGCACCTGATAGTTGCTTCAGTAACTGGTATAATGAAATAGCCTTCTGACTCCAAGTGCCAGAGAAATGGGTACTTAAAAATAAATTAACAAGAAAAGATATTATTCCTTTATCTGAGAAAATTTTGAAGACAGATTATGATGTTCACTTGCAAGTCTTTCTTACTTCTTTTCGAGAATGTTGATACCTGTACACACCAGGCACTCGGCTTGAAAGTTTGACGGGTTTTGGGAATTTGTATGTGTCATTGCTGATCTGTGAAGTTCATGTCACCAGATGTCAGTTTATTTAGTGAGGTTGGAAAGGTATCTATCAAGAAAAGGATCTAAAGCAGTTTCTTCCTCTCTTAATTGGAATACTCACATCCCTGCAGTTGTATTTATTTTTTTTTAGTTTCTGCCCCTTAGTGTCTTGAAATTCTGACATTTTGGCTGATTCAACTTGAAACATAATTTTCTAGTATCTGCAAAGTGATTGTTACAGGCTCTGAGCCAGATATAAATTTTCTGGGCATATCAGTTACATCCTGCCTGTCCCTTTATATACAGTTCATTTTATTTTCTTGCAGAAATTCTAACTGGAACAGATGTGCCCAGTTCTAGTCTAAAAATAAACATTATTTTGCTCTCCATTTGTGTGTGCTTCTGCAAGGTGGAGACGGACATCTGAATTTTGGAATGACCCACTCAGGGAGGTTCAAGTACGTGTCAGCTTATAGAGGAAGAGGCCAAATGAATTTAAATAGCCAACTCTTCACTGCAATATCTGACACAGAGCATGCTCAGTTCCATCACTGACGACACATATGTGCCCTCGTGTTTCTCATTTTTGCTTTTGAAATCTGACTAAAGGTTGTGTATTTCAAACTTTCATTTTCACACCTTTGAAAAACAGAAACAGATATTCAAATCAGACCCTGGCCTATATGAACCTAAAATGATTCATCGGTGAAAATCTCTTGTCTTTATTCCGGTTGTATTTCTACACAAAGAGTAGTGTCTCACCCCTTTGTAATACTGAAGGAGCTGAAGGGGTTTTCAATCCATAGGAAGAACAAAAGTATCAACAAACCAGAACCCCCAGAGCTCCCAGGGACTAAACCACCAACCAAAGAGCACACATGGAGTGACCCATGGCTCCAGCTGCATATGTAGCAGAGGATGGCCTTGTCGGGCATCAATGGAAGGAGAGGCGCTTGGTTCTGTGAAGGCTGCCTGCCCCAGTGTAAGGGAATGCCAAAGTATGGAGGTTTGAGTTAGTAGGTGGGTGGGTGGAAAAGCACTTATAGAGACCGGGTGGGGAGGGAAGATGGGATATTGGTTTTCTGAAGGAAAGGAAATAACATTTGAAATGTAAAGAAAATATTCAATAAATGAAAACAAAACCTGTAAAAGTTATCTCTCAGACTCCGGATTACCAACCAGGCAGCATACACCAGCTGATATGAGGCTCCCAACACATATACAGCAGAGGACTGCCAGGTCAGGGTCAGTCAGAGATGTACCCAATCCTCAAGAGACTGGAGGCCTAGTGAGTTAGAGGTCTCGTGGTGTGTGTGGTGTGGGGACATCCTCATGGAGACTGTGGGGTGTGTGGAACAGTCAGAGGGAGGACCAGAAGGGGAACAGAATCTAGAGTATAAAAACAAAACAAAACAAAATTTACTAATAGATAATGAGGGTCATACTACACATGATCTGAAAGATACTTTGGTGAGAGCCATAAAAATTGCTGTTTTTGAAGCACAAGATCATGTGAATAACACTCCTTCAGTGAATGCTTTTCTAGTGCAGCATCTCTGAAGCATACGCCCTTGCTGCTTTTCAATATAGACATCTAAGAGTTGTTAAAAATGCAACTCTGGTGGCCTACTGATTAATGATAGTGCTCAGAAGTTTGCCAAAAATGTTTTGATAAATTACCTTTATAAAATTTTTTAATGGTCAGGCTTGTAAACAAACACATTGTATATCTTGAGCAGATGTGTGTGTGTGTGTTGTGTGTATTTGTGTTTGTGTGTGTTCATATATAAGCATGCATATATGTGGATATAACATGAGAATACAGGTCATTAATGTGAGAAAGAGAAAGAGGGGATACTTGGGAGAATATGGAGAGAGGAAAGAGAATTTTTAAAAAAATGTATAATTATAGTACAATCCAAAAAATAAAGACATAAATTAAAAAGTTTTCTCAATCTTACAACTGATTCAAATTTTCTACCCTATCCAATTCTTTTCTTTACAGTGAATGAATCTACTTTATATCTTAATAGGAGTATTTGACAAAAGCAAAAACAGTGCTGTTAGAGATTTATAAACATACATACCATCATTCTGTGATGACAGCATTAGAACATTCTATCCACCTTACAGCACATGCCAGGCAGATGAGAACCTATGAATCCCAGATCTAATAATATCATGCCCAACCTAAAGTACTTCAGAACAGTAAAATGACACCAGTATTTTTTCCAGAATTGAATTTGTGTTTAATGACACGGGGATGCGATTTCTTGGCTGTCTGATTTAAAATGCATAGCCATGCATAGTGTTAGAATGAAAGTTTTAAACAGCACTGTTATCAATGAACGCTGACAGCAGCAGCGTTGATATGGATATATAGTCTATTAAACTATTTATTTTGCCAGTGGTTAGGGTCTTAATTCCTGGTGTTTTGATTTTAGTAAGAGAAGTAATCTTATAGTCATTCCTATGGGTCTTGTAAAACTCTTCCAAGTGGAAAAGAATCGATCACATGATCAGAGAACAATTTAACTTCTATAGATAGAAGCTGTGCTTGAAGTGAAATTTCTTACCTTTCTGCCACACATCAGCTGCTCTGCCTTGTGTTTTAAAGAATCTATTCATGACTCTAATACACAACATGGCTCTTTTGTTGTTATTTTATGAGCATTTCTTACCTTGCTCACAATTAGCACAATATTATGTTAAAATTATCTAGTCTCTACATGTATGAGAAAGCAATTATACATGATGTCCACATCTACACATATGATGACCACGAATCATCTAAAAAGAGGTAAACTGACCTGAATGAAAAGATCAGAAACTCTTGGAGCATGAGAAATTTTGGGTGTCAGTGTAAAGAATGTAAGTGATGTTTTGCTGACTCCAGCTCTGATCCCTGGAGACTGTTAGCTTATGATAGGATTCTATGGAACAAAGACATCTATATAGTGAGAGGAGTCACTGAGATATTCAGCCCACCACAACTAATGAGGGGCCCAGTGAGGAAACTTGGAAGAACATTCTCTCAAGCAAATGTATAACCATAAACGTCTTCCAGATATACCTAGAGATATCTGTAGAATAATTTTAATCCAGTAACATGGCAAATCTGGCAAGGGATCCAATCCAAAGACCCATGTCTGTGTAATCTTCCTGAAATAGCACTTAATCTCTCTGGCTGGAATGCTGACATGCCATTCGTACATATCTTAAAGATGTTCAAACCATGCAGGCAAGGTTAGTTTGTAAAAGGAGCCAGCCATGTTTAAAAGCCAAGTCCAGTTGAAGAATAGACAAAGCTATGAATCAGAGAAAGATCTGACAGAATGAATCAGAGATAGGATGAGCCCAAATCTCATGAGAACAGCACAGGAAAGGGAAGTTGCTTACAAGCAATCCAGGGAGAGAAAGGGAGTCAGTCACTTCAGAGTTAGTGCATTAGTGCAGGGCACTGAAATTGAGCTCATCTTTGAGTTCATTCAGGTCAGTGCAGGTGAGCAGAGGCAGCAGGAGCCGGAAGGACAGAACATTTTGCCCGAGTTGGGTGAATAAAAGTACATGTGTCGGCTTCAGCATCTTTGAAACAGGGGAGAAAAATCCTACCCATGTCACATCTGCCTTAAATCATAAGTAAATAACTGTCCTCGCCTTTGCCTTATCCTTAAGTTCCTCTGAGATATTAATAATCAATGGAATATTATTTATAAACCATAGAAATCTAAATACTTTTATCATTTAGTAATGGATAACTTTTAAATTAATATATGAAATTGATATCCATACGTTGGACTGTAGAAACAGTTAATCACTTCAAGCAACTCATGCATGTATGTGGAACAGAGTTCAGATCCTGGAAATTCATGTAAATAGCATTTATATAGATATGGCTTTTCAGCTGTAATTACAACCTTGAAACCTGAAGACAGGGTATCTCCAGAGCAAACCTGCTAAGATAAGTCTTATCAGTAAATTATTGGTTTCAGTAAGAGATCCTGCCTCAATGAATAAGGTATAAGAAATAACAAAAATGACTCCCCAAATAAACCTTGATTCTTAACATACACATGTCATACATACCTCTGCATACATCCCAACTAATGCAAATGTGGGCCTATGTACACATGCACATCACACATAAAATGGAGGGAGTGCTGGGTTTTATAACAATTAAGATGAACCAACTTACATCTTACATAAAATAATCTTGATATTTTTGAAGAATATTCTGATAACACTCTTTATAACACTGTAAATTAGGCTGGTTAATGTTATTATTAAGTTTACTCATATAATATTATACCATGAGGCTAAATGTATGTAGATGTGCTATTGTACTATGGATCCAGATGTTGTTATTTTCATGACAGAAAAATACATTCCTGCCGCTTGGAAGAGCAATAGCACAAGAATAATAAATATACACATCAGGATTTCCAGACATAAATTTTTCTCCAGAGCAGTTCCAGTAGGCATGCAAATAAACTTTTAGCATGGCTTAGTGGAAAGTTAAATTGATGCAGAGTGCCTGCTCTTACTGCTAATATAAGCCATGAAATCTGAACCATATGCCAAGCCATTGGTAGCTTCTGAATGTGCCTACCTTAAGCTTCAATAAAACTGAATAGGAGACATATGCATATGTCTATCTCCCCTCCCCTAGAGATACTAACTTAATTAATTTTTGGTTGGGTTATAGGTTCAGTAGCCTAGGAGGAAAGGGTGTAGAACTGAGGCTCTAAAGTTTTAATGATAACGAAGTGGTATTAATGTACACACACGAAAAAAAAAAAAAGAAAGAAAAGAAAAAGAAAATTGAGAGCTGATGTAGTAGCAGTCGCTCATGTTTTAAAACATCCACACACACATGCAGCAAGAACAGCTTCCAATCATTTGTGAGGCTATTAATTCTACAAAGAAACAAAATCACACCTCTGTTGCTTTCTGGAAACAGAATTACCATTGCCATGGCAGTCCTAGGAAGCTTTACCTTGAGGTTAAAGATGCATGAACTTCTTCAGTTAAAGGCTTCTTAAAGGGGAACTTGATTTGTAATGTGATAGTTTATTAATATTATGTATAACCTTTAAATCATTAGTGAGTTACAAATAAAGGACATTTTAATAAACTATCATTATTTTTAATTTTAGCTGATTGTATGAGAATGAAAACCCATCATATAAGGAACAGTCCTGGGAGAAACACAATTTACACACTGCATTTATTTCTTTGCTTGCTTATTTGTGTTTAAGTTTCTTATATTTTCCAGTTTGCATCAATGGCACACAATCTGTTGCAGTTGGTAGGAGCTAAGAGATCCATTTGCTCTCTACTGGTCTTTGAAAATTCTATTACAATTTGCCAAAGGAATAAAAAATTATCTAAGGTAAATACAGAGAAATGTGCAGAAAGTATATCTATGCAAACATTAAGCAGGATCGAAAATGAAGTAGAAATTCAAAAAATGGAAACACTCAAAATTACATTGCATTTAAATTTTGGAATATTAGGAATACTTAGTACTTTTATTTTAAATAGCTCATATTTAAGGATGTGGAACAGACTGCATTCAAGTGTCTGGTAGAACTTTATGATGTTAATAATTCTGACGCTTGTTCTGGATTATAAATTATACATTACTTGCTAATAAATCATTTACATTTGCTTCATGTTCATTTGAAAACTAAGAGAACTGAAGAGAAGGAGAATTAAAAAAATTTCTGGTACTTGAAATCTGTTTGTAGCTAAGTTAATTTCTAAAGACATTTCTACTGCTTGTTCCCAGTCTGTCTGTCTTTCTGATAAAACAGCACCTGGATAAATGATTGTAGAGAGTTCAAGTCAGATTGGAATAAGGTTTTTCTTCTGTATGATAGCAATTTCTGCCCTCATGGGTGAAATTCTGTTTGCTGAGTTTCCTGTTAATCTGATGTGCTAAAATGGTGTTCACCTTTCAGGTTTTTTCAACCTACGAGCTATGGCAGGACAGAAAGTGCTCCCTATCTTTTCCTTCCAGTCCCTATAGATATTCTCAAAAGCCTATCCGTGCTGACCAATCCAAAATCAAGGGAAGTGCATATGTAGGGTGGCAGGCTGGTTTGTGTATTCCTGAATAGTTTCACATTTTCAGGTCCTGCACCTGTTAAGAGTATTCTTTCTGATGAACTGTAAGATGCAAGAGACACACTCTGTCCTAAGATGCCCCTGACTATGCAGATTTCTTGGTGTGCCTTGTTTTCAACGCTCTGTGATATGACCAGAAATAGATTCAAATTGGTATATCTTCTAGAACATTTCCACAGCCACTGGGCACAAAAATCTCCCTTCTTGCCAGTAATACTGAGATGTTAGAAAAGGACCACTTCAAGGCAACTGGCTTAGAAACATTGAGTGGGAACTATGCATATCTCTTGTCCCCATAAAATGAGGTTCATCAGGAGTGATAAGGGTGACTACAAATCTTACAGAGAAATAAATATTCTCCCTGGAGTCAAAAAGAAAAGCTTCCTTTCTGTTTTAGGGTGTTTTCTTTAATAACTTGTGCTTGGAAGTTCTATTTCTTTGTGGTCTGTACATTTTTCTTTTACTATTTTTATACAATATATTCTGATTACAGTTTACCCTTTACCAACTCTTCTGAGATCTTCCTCACTTCTTTTTCCACCTGTAATCATATGCTTTTTGTCCCTCACTAAAAAACAAATAGGCATCTAAATGATAATAAAATAAAACAAAATAAAAAACCAAGAATGGGACAAAAGAGAGGAAAAAGAGCCAAAGAAAAAAGCATGAGAAACAGAAATACATACATATTCACACACATTCATACAGAAATTATTTTTAACCAAACAAAAACAAAAATAAAACAAACAGACAAACAAACAAACCAAAAAAACCACACTGAAGCCATTATATATGCACTAAGAACCTATAAAATAAAAAAATGAATAAGTGTATGAGTTAATAAACTAATAAATAACTAGTATAAAATCCCTGATAAAATATTATAATGCAAAAAAGTCCATACATCCAATGATGCTAGTGAGTTTCTTTTTGCTTGGTCGTCTACTGCTTTTTTATTAAAAAAGAATCATTTGAGAGTGGTTATCAATTGAAGGTATCATTGCCGTTTAAAGGCAGACAATTCTCTTATCAGCTTCACAACCTTACCTCTCTCAAGGACCTATGCACCATCTCCACCTATGTCTCGACTTATAAATCTCATCCTGTCAAGAAGATATGAGAACTTTTATTTTCTCTTCTAAGTTAATCCCCTTTGCAAGCACAGATGGGTAGAACATTTCCCGTGTATGTTTAATATGTTTCAACATCCTCTTACTTAAAAGAAGTCTGTTGTATACTTTAAAATGTTAATGCAATAAATTGATGCTCTGGCCTGTGTCAAATAAGTAAGTGACTTTCAACTACCTTTCAGTCTCTAGATAATAGCTAATAATGTGTGTTTTGTAGTTTGAATCTATTTCAATAATAAAGCCCTTTCCTACTGATCAGATTTTTTTCTACAGTGAGAGATATTTGGACATTGTTTGCTTGTTTGTAACAAGGTTAAATTCAATATTTAGTTGAGGCAGTCGTTGGAGTCCTGATCTTCCTATGACTCCAAAGCACTAGTATTGCTTATTATTGTACATACATTACTAGTATATATGAAATATGCCATGTGCAGATTGGAGAACACTGTTGTCTTTAATTAAGCAGTATTTATTTTCTCTCTTTCTCTCTCATCTTCTCTCCTCATCTCTTCTCTCCTTATGCCTTCTGCCCTCTTTCTATCTCCCACTGTATGTCCCACAAGTATGAGACTCCCATAAAGACAAGAAGAGAGAGTATCCCATGAGGAGCAGAAGAGAGGGGATAAGAGCCCCTGGAACTAGTGTTAGTGGCAGCTCTCTTGTTCTCGCTCTTTCTCTTTCTGTTCTCTCTTCCCTTCTCTCTCTTCCCCTCTCTCTATTTTTTTCTCCTATTTAGTGATAAAACACATATCATGGATTTGTTTAGGACAAACTATTTTAAGATCTTTCACAGCAAATTTGCAAACTTGAGATTTCTTTCCTGTCCATTACTAGTCCATGTGAAGTAAATTAACTATGAAAGTATTTGCATTTACTTTAAAATAATTCAATTAGGACAGTGAAATATCAGATAGAAAGTAATAAAATACAGCTTTCTTTACAGCTTTATTCCAAAGTACAGTCCAGAGTAGGCAGGTTTGTTTTAATCTGAAATTCATGCCACAGTCATCCCTGACTTTATCATCAACATAGGTTTTACTATGTTGCAGAAAAGTAATTGACTTACTATATTGTTATTTTAATTTATAATCAAGTAAGTAACAATCACTAGGGTGGTGTGATTTGTTGAATCAATAATATCGAATATGCTGAATAGAACAATGATTTTCAGAGTCTTCATAATTAAAGATCTAGACATCTGAGGGCATATTCTGGACACCTCTGCAATGTCCTATAGGACTGATTCTAAACAAAACAGAACGTGTCAATATGTAGCTTAAGCATTATCACATTTGATTTAAGTCAAAGTCCAAAAGAAATGTCCCTTACACAGACTGGTCTTGCGAATTTAAAAGGAATTTAAGACTATTTAAGAAATTATAATAAAATTTACTTGGAAAAAAAATCTAATCAAAGTTAAACTAATTTATTATCTCTGTGATTTAGCTGGGAATAAACAAGAACAAAATAAAAACAAGAACCAACAAACAACAACAACAAAATTAGTGTATTTCTACAATGCTAAATTAGTGTACTTCTACAATGCCATAATATTATATTTTAGGCCTGATTATAATGGCCAACAGAAGATGGGGCGATACAGAGTATGAGAAATGTACGCTTAAAAACCTATAAAAAATAGTATCTGGGTTGCTTAATGAAAAGCCTAAAAAATTTCCACAGTAGACAAAGAGTAATGAGGGGAAGTATACTTAATCTTCCCAAGTGGAAGACAGAGTATGGATTATTCATTCATTAATTTGTGGCTGAAACTGAGCTGCTAATAAAGAGCTATAATCAAAAACAGAACTGTGCAGCAAATCTTCAAAGACATTTTCTAGTGAAGCATTTTGCACTATACAAGCATAATAAGACAAAATTAAGATTTTTATGAATTGCTACATCCTACAGAATAATGTAAACTCAGATATGCATTGTGTGGTTTTGGATCTCTCCTCTTTCTTTATCTCACTTAAGATATTGGTTTTAAGTTAATTGACTTTCTGTCATCTTCATAGGTAATTCCTCATAGCATGAAAAACATAGAAACATTGGATAACGTAAGACACTAAATGAAATCAAGGAATGTTCTGTGGTGGCTCGAAAGATCATCTTTTGCTGAAACAGAAAGGCTAGAGATGTGATGGCAGGCAAAAAAGTCAGAGATCTGTGTAAACAAGAGTCCTATGGATTAAGGCCAGTGACACTCTAAAAGATCAGTAGGTTTTATGTTCCAATGCTACCTTCAAAACGGTCACGCCTTTATTTCACTCATGACTTGGCCTCACATTTCTAAAACTATCTGGTAAGATCACCTTTATTTTTTTTGATAGATTGCAAATTTTATAATAATTTGACCTCTCCTTTTGAATGAATAAAGTAATTCTTAACAACATATGTGAAATGAATAATATGAATGAAATTATGAAACAAATAATGAGAAACAGAATATTTTTATAATTATATATTACATAAATTGGAAGGTTAAATATAAATCTGAGTGAAAAGCAAGTAAATAAAGCTCATATAAATGAATTGTGGTTGTTCATTCTATGATTTCATAACTATGTAACTTAAGATAAACCTGTGGTGCAAAATTGTGTTTTTGTATTTAAATGTCTTTTCCCTTTTATTATCTTTATTTTTTTAACAACTTTATTTTACAAAACAAAGATAAATGTACAGATTTTAAGTATTTTTTGCATAAAGTTTACAATACATTTTTGTCAGTACTTTTTTCAGATTTTAAAATAATTTTTACATAAAACTATATGAATATATTTTTAGTCAGTACTTGATTTTTTTAAAGGTTTGATAATATGCATTGAAAACTTAATAGTTACAATGAGCATAAAGTACATGTAAAACAAAATGTAAAATGGAAATGTCAAAGTTTTCTTGTTGTGTAAAGATTTTTTTGTTTTGTTTTGTTTTCTTTATTTCTTGGACTTCATACAGTCTGTGAGTTGTTTCTGGGGGAGTGCGAGCCTCTGGGGTTAGCATTCCATTATCAGTGACTGCATATTATGTCTGTTCTTTTGTGACTGGGTTATCTCACTCAGGATGATATTCTCTAGATGCAGCCATTTTCTTAAGAATTTGGTTAAGTCATTGTTTCTGGTGGCTGAGTAGTATTCCATTGTGTAAATGTACCACAATTTTTGTATCCATTCATCTTCTGAAGGACATCTGGGTTCCTTCCAGCTTCTGGCTATTATAAATAGAGCTGCTTTGAACATTGTGGTACATATATCTTTGTTGTGTACTAAGGTGTCTCTGGGGTATATGCCCAGAAGTGGAATAGCTGGGTCTTCAGGTAGTACTATGTCAAATTTTCTGAGGTATCGCCAGACTGATTTCTAGAGTGGTTGTATTAGTTTGCAACCCCACCAACAGTGGAGAAGTGTTCCTCTTTCTCCGCAACCTTGCCAGCATCTGTTGTCATCTGAGTTTTGGATCTTGGCCAATCTGACTGGTGTGAGGTGGAATCTCAGGGTTGTTTTGATTTGCATTTCCCTGATGGCTAAGGATGTTGAGCACTTCCTTAGATATTTCTCAGCCATTCGATATTTCTCAACTGAGAACGTTTTGTTTAGCTCTGTACCCCATTTTTTATAGGGTTATTTGATTCTCTGCTGTCTAGCTTTTTGAGTTCTTTGTATACCTTAGATATTAGGCCTCTATCTGATGTGGAGTTGGTAAAGATCTTTTCCCATTCTGTTGGCTGCCGTTTTGTTTTCTTGACAATGTCCTTAGCCTTACAGAAACTTTGCAATCTCATTAAGTCCCATTTTTTAATCTTTGACCTTAGAGCTTGAGCAATTGGTGTTTTGTTCAGGAAAATTTCTCCTGTGCCTATGTGTATCTTTATTTTTAAAATCATTTTATTTATTTACATTCTAGTCATTGTCATCCCTTGCCTTTCAGCTTCTTCAATCTTTTCCTTATTTCAGCCATAGGAATATCTGACTTCAGTCCACTGGCTGGGTGTGAGTATTATCAGAGGACAGCCATGTCAGACTCATGTTTATAGGTACATCAGAGCAGAGTAGTCTCAAACCTTGGTGTTCCCCCATGAGATGGATCCCAAGTTTGGCTGGTTATTGGACCTCCTTTCCTTAAGTCACAACTCTACTTTTGCCCCTGCATTTCTTTTTGCCAGGATCAAATCTGGGTCAAGAATTTTGACTGTGGGTTAGTAACCCTGATGCCTTGTCAGAGAGTCCACCTCCAGTAGGATCACCTTAAAAGTCTTCTTACACTGTCTCATGGTGGTCTTCCTATCTGTGACTTGAACTCTTCCCTACTCCAAGTTGGCCTCCACATTTTTCATCATTCTTGCTACCCTTTGGTTCATCTAGGATCATTGTTTCTATTTATGTTCTAAGGTCATTATATTTCAGTGATGGACCTGAATATTCGTTTAGAAACAATATTTTTGAGTGGCTATATAACCAACATTTTTCTATTTTTTAAAAAGTACATTTTTATATTGACTTGCTTAGTGTAGAAAACAAAATAATCTGTAGCCCTGCTAAAATGCATATAGAGTAACACTGTTTATTCATAAGGAAAGATGAACATACCTGAAGGATTTTCTCTATAAGCAAATAATAGCTCCCTGATAAAATCGATACATTTAACTTGGTTTGAACACGACATAGCATATGAATATATTAATGTATTGAATGGTAATACATTTTCATGTATTATTATTATAATGTATGCATTAATAAGGAAGAAAGACAAAAATAAAGAGAAGTACTAAAACTTATATGTGTTCCAAAGCTGGGTGCTTGACTGTGTGGCAGAAAGGAAGCAGACAGGAAGACAGACAGGAAAAGATTTCTCTCAATTTTCAATTACTACTTATTAGAGAAGACCAAAAACAATAAATTAGAATAAGAATATATGTTGTAAATACTTCAGTACTGACAGTATAGTATTATTGATAGTAAATAGTGATTAATCAAATTAAAAAATAAACCAAGCTCTGTGGTGTCTATATAGTTTTTGGTAAGTTAGGGGAGGGGGTTGAAGAATAAGCTATAGAAGTGAGGTAGATATTGTGTAGGTTTACTGTCTTAGTGTAAGAAAGCGATTCCAGCTAGAGATAATTATAATACTGCTCAGTATAGAGTCTGTTGTCCATAGAGATTCATTATAATTTTGCTCAATACAGAATATGTTGTCCAAACACTCTGCCATTATTTCTGTCCCCATAGGTTTAAACTTAGGAAGAATAATCATTCAAGTAGCACATCAAAATTCAATAGGAACAGTGAAAACAACTCAATATATTTCTTTCCCCTGATAACATATAAATGGTTTGTTAAATCTTATTTAATTCTATAGGATCCTGCATCTTGATATTTTAAATAGAAGGCACCATTATTTGAATACATTGAAAGAACAGAAAATGCTTGAACTCTAGCTCAGACATTTATGACCAATATGATTTAAGTTTTAGGGTTTTGTAGAAATATAATAGTTTTTACAGAGCTATTCTTGTTTGAGGGGGAGATCTGTAAAACATAACAGATAGAACTAGACAAAATTAAGTACCTGTTAAGTGACAGAAAGTTACCATTTACATGTTTTTTTCTGAAAAAATATATAAAACCTGCATATTTATGATATTTTAAAATGTGAAGCAAATAAAGATTTTATTTTCATTTCTGAAAAGGGTCCAATAGTTTTGGGGTTATTAGTGTTTCCTTAGGGAATATGACTGATGGGCTATATGTATGCATCTAGGAAACATGTTCATCCCAGATTAGTTCATTTTTTAAGATTTATTTATTTTACATGAGTATGCAGTAGCTCTCTTCAGGCACAGCAGGACATTAGATTCCATTTCAGAAGTCTGTGAGCCATGCAGTTGCTGGGAATTGAACTTAGAACTTCTGAAACAATAATCGGTGCTCTTAACTTCCTTATATGTCATATTTCTTTAATGGAATTCTTAAACTTTCAGCTTCTAATACTCACAATTTCACAAAAACTCAATAAATATTAAAGTTATTGACTATAAAGATATTTGAAAATACTCTATAGACACAGATAATTTTAAAAGAGAGTAGTATAATTAATATCATATGCTTTCAACAAGGACAGACCATCAATAACTGGTCTCTAAATGAAATTGTATTGCTCCCAATCTGTTGCAACAATCCTTAAATACCTCACAGGTATTTTCTAATAATAAACATAAACAATATAATTTTCATATACAAAAATGCAATGATAGTGGAGGGTTTTGTTTGGTTTGTTTGTTGTTTGTGTTCTTCAAGGAAGACAGTTTTAATTTGTTTGACATGAGATAGTCATGGAAATCCTGGAGCAGGAGCAGGAACATGATCAAGTAGGTTTCATTGTATCTGCATCTAGGAAGCAGAGAATGGACAAGAAGTATAGCTAGTCTAGATTATCTAACACTGTACGAATGGACTGCTTCCTCCAATTAGGCTCGATCTTCTAAAGGGTTCAAACCCTTTGGAAAAATCACTGCCAGCCAGAGGCAAAGTATTTGAACCCATCAGCACATTAGGACAAGTCACTAAAAGTCCATTACGAGATGCCTGCATGCCAGAGGGAAATTTAATGTTGGGGATGAAACTCAGGTTCTTAGCAACTTAGACAAATTAATTACAATTGCACTATGCTCTTTCTGTATTATATGTCTGTCATTCAAATTGTCTCAATAAGCTTCATTGTAATTTTATTGAAAACTGAATCCAATTGAGTACAGTAGCCTACACTTGTAATCCCAGCTCCAGGGAGATAAAGACAAGCACTCACTGGCTAACACACTTAACCCAGTCTGTGGTATCCATATCCCAAAATACAAGTTGGACTATTACTGAGAAACAATACTTGAGGTTTCACTATTTCCTTCATAAACATGTGCTCCAACATGTAAATGTAACTTCACTTATACATGCATTTATACATATACACAAACACATATATAAACATATATCCATAAATCTAAAATTCTACAAATGCACAAACCAAAACTCTCAGAATTCTGTACTACTTTTGAGGTGTAATCTCTCACTTATTTTCATCTATAATCCCTTTGTGGAATTTTGGTTCATTCATCACATTGTTTTATTTAAAGAATATTTTCCAATTATTTTATAAAATAGGCTGCAAATTAGATGCTTCCTTGCTTCTTCTGATAAAAGATAGGAAGAAATGCTATAAGATGTCATCTATATTTTAGTGATATTAAGGTTAATCATTTAAGGTGTGAGTCACTCATTTCTCTTAAAATAGTCACATTTTCCTTAGAAATAAACATATAATATGCCAGATGAAATTGACTGTGAACATTCTGTTCCCCAATGACAAAATAGCATATTGCCTTAGTCTTTCTGTTATTGCAGCAAACACTAAGACCAACTAGCAGGAAGGAATGAGATTCTTTGGTTCTCATTTCCACAGCACTATTCATCATTAAAGGAAGAAGTCAGGATGGGACCTTAAATGAAG
Source organism: Micromys minutus (assembly GCF_963924665.1). NCBI lineage: Eukaryota > Metazoa > Chordata > Mammalia > Rodentia > Muridae > Micromys > Micromys minutus. The sequence continues at coordinate 42,930,059 of NC_137958.1, read as the reverse complement.
CAGGAACTTGGAGGAAGGAGCAAAGGACAGAGAGTGATGCCACTTGCTGCTTGGCTTTCTCATGGCTTACTCAGCCTTCTTTCTTCTCAAATGGAGGGTCACCACCCCATGGAAAACACAACCTAAAATAGACTGAGCCGTCCCACATCAATCATGAATTGAGAAAATGTCATACAGGCCTGCCTACAACCCAATTAAGTTCCCTCCTCTCACATGACTTTAACTTGTTTCAAGTTGACATAAAACTAACCCACACACATACAACCACAAGACCCAACTCAGTTCAATCTTTTTCATTTATTCTTCCACATGCCCTTCTCATTCCATAGCATAAAATATTACCCCAGAGGTCATTCATTTAAGCACATCATTCATATAAATTAACATGATCACTTAATTCCTTGTGTTATGATCTATAATCATAGGAATTCATTTCTCTTAAATATTGTATTTATTCTTCTCTCATGAAAAACTAGAAAGCCATGCACTAAAAGTGTTCATATTTGATTGGTCAAATTCCCTGTCAGTGTTCACAATTCTCCCATGCATAGGATGCTACAAAATGAATTTTCATAAATAGCACACTAGAATGCTTAAGGCCCAGGTACTTCCTTTTGAAATAATAATTAAGTCTGGATTTATTAATATTTAATTTCAGAAGTCATGTAATTTTCTAATCTAAGTATTTTCATTCTTTTGTATAACCAAAGTCTCGGTGCATGAAAATGTCAGTCGGTGAAGCATTTCAAACTAGAAACTTAGGCAATCACAGCCCTTCCCCTAAGGGATAATACTTCTTTATGCTCTTTTTCTATGTTACAAATTTTACTCAAAGTTTCTAAGACTTTGAAGAAGTTCTATGATTCTACGGGTATATCTTAATGTATTATCAGAATGATGAACAATTTATGGCCATTTTTCTATTGACAGGTTATAGTCTTTTATTCCAAATCATATTCAGAAATTAGAAATATTTAACCCAGTACATAATGTGAGTGCTCTTTTTACAGAAAGTGACTGCAGTCATGGTACTGGTAGTCTCATCCTCCTTTCTCTCTCCATCTGTTTATCTTAAGGAGTATTATTAACCAACATTAAGCTCAATATGCAAAAAGATAAGTACAGAAAAGTGTCTTTTCTGCCCCCTTCTCTTCATCAAGTGCTGAGCAACAAACAGAAATGAAGATTTAATTCGCTTATCTCAGTTAACTTTATATAGCCATCAACTATACCTAAGACTCTACCTTCTTTGAGTATTATCAGTATGGATATATTTATATGTTGAAATCTGACAGATGTTTTAGGAAAAAGCAGACTATTAGAGTTTCAGTACTTCTAACATACACTATCTTGAAGATGCCAAGAACTTTAGACATATTTTCTTCCTATGAGTGATCTGCTCATTCTACATGTAAAGTACAAACTTTACCTTAGACAAAATTCAGTCAGCTGCTTAGTTTTATGAATCATGTTATAGAAACACAGTAATGTCATTTTTATGTAACATTATTTTTATGTGTTTCTACTCACATAAAAGTTAACACTAAATTTAGTTCCCTCCTTATGTCTGCAACTTGAATCTGCTATCAGTAGTGGGCTCCAGTCAGATAGAAGAGTTGATAAATATGTGCTATGTAAATCAATATCAATCCCCCATGGTGCTATGGGACTATTTCTATTTAAACCCCCAACTTCCACCCCTAGGCCTCCACAGAATTGTATCTATATCATAATGCAGAAATGCATTCAGTCCAGTTTCAAAAGACTTCATATTCTATAACGGTATCATCCTTTTAAAAAGTCCAAAGCCTCAATCTGGGCCAATCATAGGCTGGTCCTTCCCTCAAATCAGCTCCAAGTTTTATTCCTGCACATCTTGTAGGGCAAGATAAATTGTGGGTTGAAGGTACCATTGCTGGGTTAGTGTCTTAATTCCTACACTGGAACACTTCCCTGGTTACAGGAGGTGGTCATTTAAGTCTCCATATTTCCCATTGTTAGTAGTCTTAGCTAGGGTCAGGCTTATAGTTTCCTGGAAGTTTATGCTGTCCTAGTTTTCTAGCTCACTCAGAAATCTGCCCCCTAAACCCAGTTGTCTCTCCTAGAACTCTCTCCCTCTATTCTTCCACCACCTCCCCCATCCTGTTCCTCTCTTCATCCCAGCCCACCTGGAGCTTTCCCTCCATCCAACCCAGATGTCTAATGTATTTACTTTCTCAGTGAGATTTAGGGCTCCTTCCTTGGGCCCTGCCTATTACTCAGCTTCTTTGGGTCTATTGTTTGTAGCATGGTTATCCTGTACTTTATGAGTAGTATCCATTTATGTGAGAACACCCCATGTTTGTTTTATGAGGTCTGGGTACCTCACTCAGGATGATGTTTCTAGTGCCTAAAAAATTCATGATGACATTGTTTTTATTAGCTGAGTAATACCCCATTGTGGAAATGTGTCACATTTTATACGTTCATTCTTCAGTTGAGGGATAGCTAGGTTGTTTCCAGTCTCCTACTATTACAAATAAAGCTTTTACAAATATAGTGGAGCAAGTACCCTAGGGATATTCCTTAGGGCATATGCCCAGAAGTGGTATTGCAGCCATAAGATTAAGCCACCCTTGATACTATTAATAATATTCCGCTATACTTGAGACAGCGGCCTAGCATTTAGTGTAATCAAAGAGGCTTCACCCAGCAAATGATGGAACCTGATGAAGAGACCACATCCAAATATCAAATTGAACTTAGAGAATCTTGTGGAAGAAGAGGAAGAAGGATTGATGGAACCAGACAGGTCAAAGACTCCCCAAGAAAATTTTTCAGAATCAACTGATCAGGGTGCATAAGGGCTCATAGGGACTGAACTGCCAATTACATAGCATGCATAGAACATGGGATAGATAAGCCTTCTGCACATATGTAATAGTTGTTAAGCTGGGTCTTCATGTGGAACTCCTACTCCAGAAGCAAGACCTGGCTCTGACTCCATTGTCTGCCTTTGAATCCCATTCTGCTAACTAGACTTCCTTGTATAATCTCAACAGAAAAAGATGTACCTAGGCTTACTTCATAAAAAGAGGGTGGGTGAAGGAAACACACGGCAATCTGTTAACTGTAACCCCTGTAATGTAAAAATTAAAAAAGCACTTCACAGGCTTCCAACATACTATGGCATAGAATGTACAATACCATTTAGATGGAAAGAAAGCAAGCATAGTGGGAAAAATACTGGACCAAAGCAAGATGGAAAAGCAGCTGGGCAAACTCAGCTCTGCATCTACATGTCTGATGCCAGATCTCAAACTACTCCCATCTTTATTAATGATAACACAATTATTTCATTGCACTGGTTCCACTCTCCAAGAACAGCTTTCCTTGACAGATATTTCATGATTCTGGCACCTCCAATATTGGGGGTTTCCAAGACAATTGGGATTTACCTTCTTCATAGCTTCACACAATGCCCTTACTTGACCCCTCCCCTTACTTGACACATTCCTGGCAGATTCCTGACTAATGGTTTTTCTTAGTCACAGAAAAAGATTCCATAATCCCTGCTTTCTATCATTGACTTTAAAGGTAGAATATGGCCAAAGCTGCCAAGTTCTGCTGCTGACTGGGGGTAGAATATGACCCCCTTTGCATCTCCACCAGTTTTCTCTGTTTGAATGTCTCCTTGACTGCCTAGGTTTAGCTGTCTTAAATCTCATTCGGTAGATCAGGCTAGACTGAAATTCAGAGACCCACCAGCCTAGAATGAAAGGTTTGAGTCACAAGGACAGGACATAACTTGTCTTTAATTGCTTTGTACATGTTAGATACTTACCTGGGTAGAGTCTTATTCTGATTTTACCACTCCCTTTCTTCCATCTAGCATTCAGCTTTTCTAAAAGTCTGTTTTTATTTCCTGGTATCACTTTTCTACTCAAACTGTACGTTTGATATTTTTCTTTGCTTGTCTCATTCCTTTTCATTATAGATCTGTATAAGCATGGCCACCAATATTCAACCAACACCGTCAACACTAGGCTGTCTTCAAAGTTACTCTGACAAAGATATTAACCCATAGCTCTTCAATTTAACCTCAGGCAGACTGCTTTAGACAAAGCCAAAAAGTAGCCTTTCTGCTTTCTCCACTAAAATATCAAGAAAATTGTCTCTAGGCCACATAGTAATATTCTCCTGTGAAACCTTTTGAGCTAGGCCACAATGTTTAATTCATCATCAATACCACTGTCTTTCATGCTGCTACAGTTATGACCCATTCTGCCATGCTTGAAGTGTACAATCACTTATAAAGCCCACAGTCTAAAAGTGTTCCATTTTTCTCTAGGCAAAATCATGATTGGACTTATCACAACAATACTCCAGTCACTGGCACCAACTACTGTCATAGTTAGGGTTTCTATTGGTAGGAAGAGACACCATTGCCATGGCAACTTTTATAAAGGAAAATATTTATTTGGTCAGAATTACTCTTCAGATGTTTAGTGTATTATCATTATGGTGGCATTCAGGCAGACATAGTTCTGGAGAGGAACCGAAGAACTCTACATCTGGATTGGAAGATATTGGGAACAGACTGATATTAGCCTTGGTTTGATTATTTGAAACCTCAAAGCCTACTCCAGTGACACTGTTCCTCTGACAAGTCCAAACCCAGTAATAGTGCCAGACCCTACTAAACCAATAGGGGCAATTCCCATTTAAACTACCACACTGCTCAATAATATAATTTCTACTTTATTTCAAATTAAATTGTAAAGCATTATGTGATTGGTTTTCTAGGCACTTCCTTAGCTATGTAATCCACCTAAAGGAAAGTAGTTAATTCCATTCTGTTTGAGTCTCTGAAAAGCAACCATGTTGATGTTATAATATCATGTATGATTGGACTGAAAGTAATCTAGAGCATGTTAGTTGTACATTCCCTTTTGTACTGTTTATACCAACACATGCAAAGCATTACATAATCATGTGACTTTATAAATAAATATAAAAGTAAATATAGGACACAAAAAAGATTAAATGTGAAGGCAAATATAAATCATTTAAAAGGTTATTTATGCCTTAAGAAGTAGGTTAAAAGTATATGCTGTCTGGTAATTAAGAGGCTAGACTTAATTTGAGGCCTTGAAAGGAGAAAGCTATTATAGCAACTGAGGAAATCTAGATAAAGTTGTTTATGTACTTATAAGTTTTGGTAAATATATTATGAAATATGTTAATATGGACAATAGAAAATAATTGTATAAATGTATGTAAACTGAAAATATTTTAATGCAATGCTCTTATTTTTCAGTTCTATATATGGTTGAGAGAAAGGAAACATTAATAGTTAATTTTATGCAATAAATGCTGTAATAATGGATTCCTCACAAGAATACAGAGCCAGAGAGATACTCATTACCCACAGAATAATGTGAGAGAGAGAAGTGGGTAAATGTGAGAGAAAGATTCTCATAGCATTCCATATTTTATGAAATTGAGTGAACATAGGAACACAAAAAAATGTCTGAGTAATAAACATGAATGTTGGTTCATTCTGTCTTACCAAATCCATGTATTAAAAACCTCCTCTCCAGTGCTACAGAGAGGGTACCTGGGGGTCTTTGATAAAATGAGGCTGGGAGGGCTTATCCCTAATAAAAGGATCATTGATACCATGGAAGAGGTTTGCTTGCATTTCTACTATTAGAAAAAAAGAGTACTTTCTCTTCTAGAGAATTGTATTTAAAGGCACAATCATGAAGAAAAGAAATTGGGATAACCAACCAGTTATCTGAACATCTTGGACTTCTGAGAAATAAATTTCTCCTCATAGGAATTACCTACTTTTTGGCATTTTTGTATTCCCACACCAAATTTATTCAGACATCAGGGAAACAGATTGTACTTAAAGACACAGAACATAAGCAAGTATGACACATTCTGAGATGTGCAATGATAGAGGTGTGGTTTGGGGACATGTAAAGGAAGAAATGGGAATGAAATAATAAACTGTAACAAAAGAAGAAGACATATGTAGATTATTAGTAGTTCAGTATTTAAACTAAAGGCCATAATAAGAAAGGGACAATGTTATTTCATTAAGAGTAGTCATTACACGGAAGTATTTATTGCTAGAATTCAAATATACAGAAATAAAGACATTTGCTCACACATCTGTGAAAGACTTTATCCGGTTTCCCTACTCAGCAGTTGTCCACCAATCACAAAAACACCAGGAGGTGCTACTCTAGCAGTAGAGTCATTAGACAATTTAACATGGCACAAAAAATATCCATTCTGTATGACTTTAGTAAAGAGCTTAAATACAAAATCCATTACAAGTTTTTCAAATGAAAGAGGAAGCCTTTTTTGACTCCTTAAAATATTGGACATCAGTAAAGCCTGAAAAATATGAGTAGTTTGTGAGGGAAAATGAACTGAGCACAAATGACCCCATTCTTACACAGACAAGTGAAATGTGTGTGGGGGGGTGTGTGTTGTATATTTTATAAAAGAAATTGTTTACGAAACTTCTACATACAATATTCAACATTATTCATGTATCTGAGTATCATTTGAAGATCATGTGTTAAATGAAGCTTTAATAAACTTCTTAGCAAGTTATACATGATATACAACAGGGTCTGACTCCCTGTACATGGCTTATTATCACCTACTTATGTCCTTTTGCCGCAGTTTTACTCTAGTTCCTTCCCTCCCTGTAGAAGAAATATGTGTGACTTGAATGCCATAGATATTAAGCCAAGGAATTTGTCTGGTCATAGATATGATGTGAGGAAGTGGCTGAAAATGAACTTTAAAGCCTTGATTGTCTTGTAAAAACAGAAGGGGTAGTTCTTTCTGAAAGAACATGATAATCTTGTGAGAACTAGAACATGGTCCAAGCAGGCGAAGTAAAATGGTAATTAAACAGACATTATGATAGATTGCTGAGAGCATTTAAAGGCCCATATACTTATTCATTCAGCTACATTGACTGCGCTCTTACTGTGTGGACATCTCTTCTTTTTGCCCTCTCAACGACTTAGTTCTTTGATTTACTTGAGATTTTGTTACTGCTCTCACTAGTCCTATCGCCGTACCGTACATTCTTCCTCTATTTGTATCTTCCAGCCTCTAAGCAGTTTCTGTATTCTGGGTTTGGATTGGTATGTGTTATATAACTTAGGATATCCTGAAATTCTCTTTGTAGTTCAGACTAACTTAACACGTGACTGTCTCTCCTGTCTCGATCTCCTGAGTGCTAGATCCACAGGATACTTTTCTATGGTGAAGCACAGCTGGGTATCACTAGCTTATTATGATTACCCAATCATTTATGATTTTTTCATTTAACCCACCAACTTTGACACTACATTCATTATGACTGGTATGAACAAAGGAGTAACAAGGTTACGTAGATCATTAAGTTTTAAAATGTAACTCAAGGGCCAAGAGTAAAGAAAACCTGCTGCCTTTTCAAGGGCTGCAGGCCAAATTGTCAACATCTATATGTGTAACTCACAACCATTCTGTTTCGGAAGATATGTCTCCTCATTTATCCTTCTTAGGTAATGAGCATTCCAGTGGGTTAAGGACCTACAAGTAGGCCAAATGCCCACATTAAAAATAAAATGAAAATGCAAAAATGTAGAGATACTAAAGTACCTCAACAACATTAAAAAGAAAACATTCTCACCTCCAAAAAAATCAGTAATAATTAAGGATGATAGTGAAACAGTAATTATGTAGAAAAGCACAGTGCATACTTATATGAGTAAGTATGGTGAGTATCAAACCTTAAACTTAAAGCTAAAGATGAGTAAAAGTGAATAGGAAAATAAAAAATAGGTACACATGACAATTAAAATTAATTATCTGAATAAGACAAAGAGAAAATGTTTAATCTAAAGAGAAAACAAATTCTGGAAATATTCTCAGGAAAAACCCCAATACATTATATATTCATATATGTATGTGTGTGTGTGTGTGTGTGTGTGTGTGTGTGTTTCAAAGAAGAATCAAATTCTTATACAAATGCTTTAATTCTTCTCAAAGAATGTATAGGAGGATTCACCCTCAATTCTTCCACTTCTCTTGAAACCTTCACTGTAAATTATTTTGATAATTCTTTGCCTTTAAAATGTAGGTGAATCATTTTAAAGAACCAATGTACTATTTTCAGCATTCAAGACACTGATTTTTCAAGGACCTGAGAGTCTTCTTTCAGAAGTATAATCATAAAGGAAAATAGTGCTTTAACAATCTCTATGAAGGAGGAATTTGAGTTCTGCATAAACACCTTCATGCAAAACTATTCTTGTTCAAATAAGCTAATGAGAGGCCAATTTTCCTATCAATATACTGAGTTCCCAAATGCAGAGGTCATGATTTAATGAGGTTCTTTTGAATTTTTGAATGTGTATTATTTTTTTCATTCTTGATGTTAAAATTTTAATTAAGATATGCCTATATACAAGTAGTCTTGCATCCTGCTTAGTGTTTTAAATTTGTTTACCTCTAAAAATTGCATTTAATTCTTGATATGTTAAATTTATTTAATTACTTAGCTTTTATTTAATTTTATTTAATTACTTCTACACTTTAGTGTCAAACCTATATCTTCATTTAAGTAATGAGAAAATTTTGATCATATGTATATGCAGTTTTCTATATTAAATTTTAAGTTCTGTGAATTTCAGGATGAATTATTTTATCAATTCTCCATGTAATTAAGGGTGGCAACTTAATTATTCATCCCATGTGGCAATTATTTTTAGTGAGAAGTGCTAACTTCAAAACATCTCTAAATACTTATATTTTTATTCATAATATGTAATCCTAAGAGTATTCTCTTCTTAGACGATTATTTTTGCTTGAATAATGATTTTATTTATTAGGCCAAGGAATTTGTCCTGTGATGTTTTCCTAGATGCAGATTAATTATTGTTGAATTTCTAACTTCTATATTTTTTCTATCTCAGATGCTGGATCCATTAAATGAATCTTAGACAAAGTGTTCCAGAAGGATTTCCAAGTATTTCTTTATATACAGATTGTCCATCACTTGTTAGGACATATTTCTCCCAGAAAAATCTCTGACTTTTAGCTTTATATTATTTTAGCATAAGGGACAGATAAATACTCATTAAAAGGTTTTTTACTGGGTGCATAGACAAAAGACCTTTATAAAAGAAACCTTAGGAAAAGGTAGTAATAAAGAGTTAAAAAATGCAAGGCTTTAATTTCTGCTAAGCCTTGCAGTGATGGTAAACAGGTAACAAAACATAAAATAAACATTTCTACACAGAATCATGGAAGGCATAAGGCATAAAGATCTTGTGTTTTCTCCCTTCGTCAAATGTTCACAAAAGTAAAGTGTAGAAGTGAATTGAGATTGAAAAGTTTCTGTAAGGCTAAGGACACCGTCAAGAAAACAAAACGGCAGCCAACAGATTGAGAAAAGGTCTTTAACAACCCCATATCAGATAGAAGCCTAATATCCAAGGTATACAAAGAATTCAAGAAAGTAGACACCAGAGAACCAAACAACCCTATTAAAAAATGTGCTACAGAGCTAAACAAAAAGTTCTCAATTGAGGAATATGGAATGGCTGAGAAGCATCTAAAGAAGTGCTTGACATCATGAGCCATCAGAGAAATGCAAATAAAACAACCCTAAGATTCCACCTCACACAAGTCAGAATGGCTAAGATCAAAAATTCAGATAAAAGCAGATGCTGGCAAGGATGTGGAGAAAGAGGAACACTTCTCCACTGTTAGTGGGGTTGTAAACTGGTACAACCACTCTCGAAATCAGTCTGGTGATTTATCCGAAAATTGGACATAGTACTTCCTGAAGACCCAATTATTCCACTTCTGGGCATATACCCAAGAGAATCTCCAACATACAACAAAGACACATGCACCACAATGTTCATAGCAGCCCTATTTATAATAGCCTGAAGCTGGAAAGAATCCAGATGCCCTTCAGTATATTTACACAATGGAGTACTACTCAGCTATCAGAAACAATGACCTTATGAAATTCTTTAGAGATGGATGCATCTAGAGAATATCATTCTGAGTGAGATAACCCAGTCACAAAAGAATAGACATAATATGCAATCAGTGATAATTGGATACTAACCCCAGAAAGCTCTGAATATCCCAGAAACATCTCACAGACTATATGAAGTTCACAAAAAAAAAAAAAAAGAAAGAAAGAAAATGAAAAATTATTATGCTTAATCTTTACACACAAAGAAAACTTTGACTAATTCCAGGTTACATCTTGTTTTACATCTACTTTATGCTCATTGTAACTAGTAAAATCTTAATGCACACTATGAAGCCTTTAAAAAAACCAAGCACTGACAAAAATGTATTTGTATACTTTTATGCAAAAATGCTTAAAACTATACATCTATCCTTTTTAAAAAAAATAAAGTTGTGCAATTTTTAAAAAGTGTATTGAATTCCATAAACAGAAGCTTCAGGACAGTGTGGCTGTACGTTTTTAAGTATTCATAGTACTGAAAGCAAAGATAAAAGTACAGTAGACCGTAATAATAATGAAAGGCTAGAAGTGTCTTCTGTCTTACCGTGTTATGCGTTGCTATACAGAAATTCTTAAGGTTGGGTACCTTATAAAGAAGTCTATATAACTCATGATCGTAAAAAACAATGTGGTAGCAACATTCAGGTAGAGACCCTCAGATTCCATCTCTTCATGGCAGGAAAGGTGACTATCTGCATATATAGGGACATATCTCTGAGCAAAGAAGCAAACACTAATGCAGGCACAGTGCTGTCACAGGTCACAACCTATGTGCGCAGGAGTGACCCTGTTGCCGTAAGAGACCTAGCCTACTCACTGGTGACCACTCAGGAAGGGAGAGGCTCAATAATGGAGCAGTTTGGTATTTTTTAGCTTCATCAATACGAAGCTTCTCAGATGAGAATTTGATAATCTCATCAATAAATAGAAAAAAAATTCATATACGCAAAAGTTTGATTTTATGTTGAGGTAATAAACACATAGAGATTGTCACAGATAATTTGTATAATTCAATTTTTTTCTTAGAAGATTTTCTGTCTGGTTTTTCCCAGTACAAAGTGAGTTTTTCAAATCTTAATAATTTACCTGAACTTGGTTTTACTATGTTTCTCAGAATATATGTTCCATTGACTCTGATAATGATAACAGTTTAAAATGAGCGGTGTTCCCACAGATAGGTAGTTTATGTGCAATTTTAGAAATTTGTCTCTTTCTAATGTTGCCTGAGGTTTGCAATGATGGGAAATAATGGACAGAGAGAAGTGAATGTGTTGTATGTCATTTTCCATGCCTCTAATGATAGCATTAGGTTTCATGCTAACATGCAGGGTACAGAGACAGCATTAAATAAGATGAATAGGAACCTTGCTAAGAACTCTGAACAACCACTTGCAATCCAAATATAAAGAACCTTCAGACTTGCTGCATTGTGGCACAAAATCGTATTAGAGAGCTGTTTAAGCAAGAATGGAAAGGAAGAGGAGAAGCAGGAGAAGCAGAAGGAGGAGAAGGAGGAAGAGGGAAAGGACAAGAATGAGAAGAATGAATGAGCAGGAGAAGAAGGAGGAGAAGGAGAAGAAAGAACATGAGGATAAAGAGCTACATTAAGAAAGATTGTTGTAAAATATTGTATAAAAATGGTTTGGAGCTGAAAGCTAACAAGGAACTAAAGAATGTTTGAAACTCTGAGAGATAATTAAATATATTCCCTCATAAGAATTGTCCAAATGACAGGCAATGGTGCTGGGTACTGGACCTTTATAAGAAAATGTTCAATAGAGTAAATCTGAGCAGATGCTACCTAGATGCTAAATGCTCATTAGCAATGGCATTATGATTCCATTTACCTAGTCTTTACCTCCCTTCTTTCGAGAAATGATTCAGTGCTGTAGTTAAAGGTCTAAAGTAAAGCTATGTGCTTATACATTATTTCGAAACTTGTTTCTATGAATAATTTGCAATGATAAATTTAGGATCAAGACTATATAGTAAAAGCCCTGAGCACTGATATATCTTTTGTATTGAAAATGCTTTAATAGAACCATGCTGTACAGAGGGAAGAAGATTTCCACACACATTACCAGGACTACCTGAGATGGAGGAGTGTGGCACACTCCTCGACCAGCGAGGAAAGACGACCACCACCAGAGGATTCTTCTCAGATCACGCTTTATTGTGAGAGCCTCTTGATTGAAGGGGTGAGGGGGCCCAAACTACCCTAGCTGTCCTCTTATATAGGGAGAAGCACATACGAGGTTGCCATGATTGGTTGTCACCAGTCTGCTGACACCAGAGGCCTCGGGATTGGCCGGAGATAGGTTATGTACTGTGCATGAGCAGGGTGCAGCGCCTTAGCTGACAAGAGCATTACTATATATGGAGTTGTTTACCTCAAACCGTGAGGGAGCCAGCGCCATCTTGTAATGGCGTCCGCATTCGGCTCCCCACAGAGGAGACCCTCCCAACATAACCCAAAACCACAGCATTCTAAGATGACAAAGCTTCAGAACAACTGTTACCATTATGATCTGCCTCCTAACTAGCCCAGAGAAACAGAGCCTAGTAATTCTGAAGTTGGTCCTTTAAGATTGTGAGCCTACATAGTGGTTCTTGTCCTAAGTAGTTTCTGCCAGATATTTTGTTACAACAATCATGCAAGTAACTCAGGCCAAGACCTCATATGTATAATGATAGAGCAGTTCTTTCAAACATAGAATTGTCTAGCTAGATGATTTCCTCATATAATCTCACAATACACTGACATTACTATAAAGAAGGAGAAAAATAGCTTTAAAAAAATTAGATTACATAAGGTTTTTGTTACAGTCACACAACATATTGTTTTCAAAACTTCTCAATTAGTAAGATGAAAATTTTTCTCATTTAAAATATATATATTTAAAAATTATAAATACTTATAAATATATATATAATATGTGTTGAAAATTATACATTCATATATTTATATATTTAAATACTAAGGTTTCTAAAACAACTTTTCAAAAAACATTAAAGACTATTTTCATAAAATTTAAAATAAGTCTATTTAAAACTTCATATATAATAAATTTATTTTGAAGTAAAAGTTGAATGAAATTAGAAAATAATTTATACCTTAAATACATATAAAATTGTATCATTTACTCTCGTCAACAGGAAAGAAAGAGGGCTCGGCCCATATGCCACCCGGACCAGCAGTTCCTAAAGTTTTAAAGACTGGTGAGTAGAAGATCTGGGCAGCCAGGGAGCAGAGAGATCTCTGTTGAGTTCACACAGAAAGCGCAACCCTACCCTGCCTGATCCAGGGACCAGGGACACAGCATTGGAACCTCTGCTTCCACCCAGCGACTTTGGGGCACAGAACAGGGCTTGGTCCATCTGCCACCTGGACCAGCAGCTACCAAAGGTTTAAAAACTGGTGAGGAGGGGATCTGGGCAGCCAGGGAGCAGAGAGATCTCTGCGAAGTGCGCAAGGAAAGTGCGCCTCTGCCCTACCTGATCCAGGGACCAGGAACACAGCCTTAGAACCTCTGTTTCTACCCGGCAAATTTGGGGCGCAGAAAAGGCCTCAGCCCATCTGCCACCTGGACCAGTGGAGATTCAGGGACACAGATCAGATACAAGGGAAAGGCAAGAACATATAACAAACAACAAGATGGCAAGAGGAAAGCAAAAGAGTATATACCAAGGAAACCAAGATACCTGGCAACACCAAAACCCAGCTCTCCCATCACAGCAAACATTGAAATGCCAAACACTCCAGAAAAAGAAGATGAAGACCTGAAATCATACCTCAAGATGCTGATAGAAATACTTAAACAAGAACGGGAGGAAAAGCAAAAAGAATCAGAAGCTTTTAATGAGGAAACAAGAAAAACACTCAAACAACTCAAAGAACTAGAGGAAAACAGAACCAAAGAGATGAAGAAATGGAAGAGGGAATTTAAAATGGAAATTGACACAATAAAGAAAACACTAAAAGAGATAACCCTAGAGGTAGAACACCTAAAAAAGGAATCAGGAGTCACAGGAGCAAACATTTCCAATAGACTACAAGATATGGAAGAGAAAATCTTCGGGGCAGAAAACAACATTGTAAACATAGACAAAACAGCCAGAGAAGATGCAAAAAACAAAAAGCTCCTAGCCCAAATGTCCAGGAGATCCAGGAAACAATGAGAAGACCAAACCTAAGGATGATAGGAATAGAAGAGGGAGAAGCGTATCAACTAAGAGGCACAGTAAATATCTTCAACAAAATCATAGAAGAAAACTTCCCTACTCTTAAGAATGAGATGACCACGAGCATGAAAGAGACCTTCAGAACTCCAAATATATTGGACGAGAAAAGAAATACCTCCGGACACATAATAGTCTAAAGTCCAAGTGCCCAAAGCAAAGAAAGAACTCTAAAAGCAGTAAGGGAAAAAGGTCAGGTAACATATAAAGGCAGACCAATCAGAATCACACCTAATTTCTCAACAGAGACTATGAAAGCTAGAAGAGCCTGGACAGACATCATGCACACCCTAAGAGAGCACAAGGCCAGTCCAAGCTGCTATGCCCAGCAAAACTATCAATTACCATAGATGGAGATATGACGATATTTCAAGACAAATCTAAATTTACACAATGTCTGACCACAAGCCCAGGACTACAACGAATTATAAGTGGAAAACCCAATACAATGAGGGGAACTACATCCTAATAAAAATAAGAAAACGCTTAAGCAAGAAAACCAAAAGAAGAAAAAGACACAGACAAAACTCAACATACAAAAGCAATAATAGCAGGAAACAGAAACAACTATTCCTTGATATCTATTAACATAAATGGACTCAACTCCCGAATAAAGAGACATAGGCTATAAGACTGTATAAGTAAACAAAATCCAGCATTTTGCTTCATACAGGAAACTCATCTCAGAGACATTGACAGACACTATATCAGAGTATAAGGGTGGGAAAAAAACTTCCAAGCAAACAGCCCCAAGAAGCAAGCTGGAGTGGCTATTCTAACATCGAATAAAGTAAATTTCCAACCAAAAGTTATCAAAAAAGATAAGGAAGGACACATTTACTCATTACTGGGGACATCTGTCAGGAGGAACTCTCAATCCTTAACATATATGCTTCAAATAAAAAGGCACTCACATTCATAAAAGAAACCATACTAAAGCTCAAAAAATACATTTCAACCCACACAACAATAGTGGAAGATTTTATACCCAAATCTCTCCAATGGACAGATCATGGAAACATAAACTGAACAAGGACACTATAAAACTAGCAGAGACTTTGAACCAACTAGAATTAATAGATATCTACAAAACATATAATCCTAAAGTAAAAGAATACACCTTCTTCTCAGCACCCCATGGCACCTTTTTGAAAACTGACCACATAATTGGACACAGAACTAGCATCAATCGATATAAGAAGATTGAAATACTCCCATGCATCCTCTCAGATCACCATGGTCTACAGTTGGTCTTTAACAACAACAAAGACAACAAAAACCCACATACACATGTAAACTACACAAAGTTCTGTTAAACAATAGCAGGGTCAAAGAAGAAATAAAGAGAGAAATTAAGGATTATCTAGAATTAAATAAAAATGAAAACACAAAATACCCAAACCTATGGGATGCAATGAAAGCAGTACTGAGAGAAAACTCATAGCCCTATGTGCTTCCCAAAAGAAACTGGAGAGAGCATACATCAGCAACTTGACAGCAGAGCTAAAAGCCCTAGAACAGAAGGAAGCAGATACACCCAAGAAGAGTAGATGGCAAGAAATAATCAAAATTAGAGCAGAAATAGACCAATTAGAAACAAATAGAACCACTGAAAAAAAACAAAAAAACCAAGAGCTGGTTCTTTGAGAAAATCAACAAGATTGATAAACCCCTAACCATTCTACCTAGAGGGCAAAGATGGAGTATACAAATTAACAAAATCAGAACGGAAAGTGGAGACATAACAACTGAAACTGAGGAAATTCAAGAAATCATCAGATCCTACTACAAAAACCTATACTCCATAAAGTTGGAAAATATGGAGGAAATGGGTGAATTCCAAGACAGATACAAGATCCTAAGGTTAAACCAGGACCAAGTAAACCATGTAAATAATCCCATAACACCTAAAGAAATAGAAGAAGTCATCAAAAGCCTCCCAACCAAAAACAGCCCAGGTCCAGATGGGTTCAGTGCAGAATTTTATCAGACACTTATTGTGGAAATAACACCAATACTCTCCAAACTGTTCCACAAGAAGGAATCAGATGGATTTCTACCTAACTCATTTTTGGAGACTACAATAATGCTACAATAACCCTCGTTCCTAAACCTCACAAAGACCCTACAAGGAAAGAGAACTTCAGACCAATATCACTTATTAACATTGATGCAAAACTACTCAACAAAATACTTGCAAACCGAATCCAAGAACACATCAAAACGATCATTCACCAGGACCAAGTAGGCTTCATCACAGGGATGCAGGGAAGGTTTAATATAAGGAAATCCATCAATGTAATCCACCATATAAACAAACTCAAAGAACAAAATCACATGGTCATCTCAATAGATGCTGAGAAAGCATTTGACATAATTCAACACCCCTTCATGTAAAAAGTCCTGGAAAGAACAGGAATCCAAGGCCTATTCCAAAACATAATAAAAGCAATATACAGCAAACCAACAGCCAACATCAAACTTAATGGTAGGAAACTTGAAGCAATCCCACTAAAATCAGGGACTCAACAAAAATGCCCACTCTCCCCCTACCTATTCAACATAGTACTGGAAGTCCTGGCTTGAGCAATTAGACAGCAAAAGGAGATCAAGGTGATAAAAATCGGAAAGGAAGAGGTAAAAACATCACTCTTTGCAGATGACATGATAGTGTACTAAAATGACCCCACAAATTCCACCAGAGAACTCCTACAGCTGATAAACAAGTTCAGCAAAGTGGCTGGATACAAAATTAACTCAAACAAATCAGTAGCCTTCCTATACTCAAAGGACATACATGTAGAGAAAGAAATTAGGGAATAGATACCCTTCACAATAGTCACAAAACTATGAAATACCTTGGTGTGAATCTAACTAAGCAAGTGAAGGACCTGTGTGACAAGAACTTCAAACCTCTAGAGAAGGAAATCTCAGAAAATGGAAAGATCTCCCATGATCATGTATTGGAAGGATCAACATTTTAAAAATGGCCATCCTACCAAAAGCAATCTACAGATTCAATGCAATCCCCATCAAAATTCCAACCCAGTTCTTCATTGATTTGGAAAGATCAATGTGCAATTTCATATGGAATTACAAAAGACCTAGAATAGCCAAATCCATCCTCAACAACAAGAAAACATCTGCGGGAATCACTATCCCTGACCTTAAGCTATATTACAAGGCAATTTTGCTTAAAACTGCATGGTACTGGTACGGATATAGGCATGTGGATCAATGGAATAGAATAGAAGATTCAGAAATGAGCCCTCACGTATATGGTTACCTGATTTTTGACAAAGGAGCAGTAAACATTCAATTGGAAAAAAACAGCCTATTCAACAAATGGTGTTGATCCAAATGGCACTCAGCATGCAAAATAATAAAAATAGACCCATTATTATATCCTTGTACAAAGGTGAAGTGTAAGTGGATCAAAGATCTCCACCTTAAACCAGATACACTGAAACTATTAGATGAGAAAATATGGAAAACTTTAGAACACATAGGCACAGGAGAAAATTTTCTGAAAAACATACCAATGGCTCAAGCTCTAAGGTCAAAGATTAACAAATGGGAGTTAATGAGATTGCAAAGTTTCTGTAAGGCTAAGGACATTGTCAAGAAAACAAAATGGCAGTCAACAGAATGGGAAAAGCTCTTTACCAACTGCACATCAGATAGAGGCCTAATATCCAAGGTATACAAAGAACTCAAAAAGCGAGACACCAGAGAATCAAACAACACTATTTAAAAATAGGGTAAAGAGCTAAACAAAACTTTCTCAATTGAGGAATATCGAATGGCAGAGAAACATTTGAGGAAGTTCTGGACACCCTTAGCCATCAGGGAAATGCAAATCAAAACAACCCTGAGATTCCACCTCATACCACTCAGATTGGCCTAGATCCAAAACTCAGATGACAGCAGATGCTGTCGAGGTTGAGGAGAAAGAGGAACACCTCTCCACTCTTGGTGGGGTTGTAAACAGATACAACCACTCTGGAAATCAGTCTGGCAATTCCTCAGAAAATTGGTCATAGTACTACCTGAAGACCCAGCTATTCCACTTCTGCGCATATACCCCAGAGACACTTTAATATACAACAAAGATACATGCACCACAATGTTCATAGCAGCTTTCTTTGTAATAGCCAGAAGCTGGAAAGAACCCAGATGTCCTTCAGAAGATGAATGGATACAAAAATTGTGGTACATTTACACAATGGAATACTACTCAGCCACCAGAAACAATGACTTAACCAAATTCTTAAGAAAATGGCTGCATCTAGAGAATATCATCCTGAGTGTGATAACCCAGTCACAAAAGAACAGACATAATATGCAGTCACTGATAATTGATGCTAACCCCAGAGGCTCACACTGCCCAGAAACAACTCACAGACTGTGTGAAGTCCATGAAAAAAAATAATAAAACAAAACAAACAAACAAAAAAGGTTGAATTAGTAAACCTATAATAATTTTGGTCATATGTAGAAATGTGTATTTTTGATTCATTAGTTATAATTTCATTTCTATTTATTTGTTTCTTCTTTGCAATGGTCATTCATTAAAGGTTATTATATCATGGTTAAAAAAAGAAATCAAAAAAAAAAAAAAATAAGAATCTGGTATGACACGTAGCTGGTATGTCCTGAATATTTGGGGTTGAATTTATACGTTAAATTTCATGCTGTATTACCTATAGAATTCGCACTCATGTTCCAAATATTTCTATTAGTAGATTCACTTTTGTTAAGTGAAGTTCATAATGCATAAATTAAATGTATAATAAAAAAAGAAAAAAATAGGAAAGAAAATTCTGTTACAAACCATGTTGAAGAGCTGTTAGTTTTTCAAAATATTGCAAATAATAATGCAGAGAAGTGTCTGAAATAAAAAATAACTACCATAGAGAGATATATTCCATGTATCAAAGAGATTTTTACACATTCAAATGAAATAAACCCTCAAAGTTTTAAAGTACTGAAAATTAGAGTGAACTTTTTTTCTCATTTTTACTGGCTATTCTCTGCATTTTCATTTCAGAAGATATCCCCCTACCCCAATACCATCACCCCCCCTGCCTCTATGTGGATGCTCCATCTCCCAAACACCCTTTCCCACATCAGCACACTGGCATTCTTCTCTACTGGGAAAACAAGCCTTCCCTGGACCAAAGGCCTCATCTCCCTTTGATACCAGAGAATGTTATCCTTTGCTACATGTGCACCTGGAGCCATGCGTCTCTTTCTGTGAACTCATTGGTTGGTGTTTTAGTCCCCAGAATCTGTGGTGGGTTTGGTTAGTTGATAATTTTGTTTTTTCCAAAGGGTTGCACTCCTGGTCAATTCCTTCAGTCTCTTCTCTAGATCCATCATTGGGGTCCTCCTGTTCTTCCTGATGGTTACCTGCAAGCATCCTCCTCCGTATCACTATGGTTCTGGCAGAACCTCTGAGGATGCATTTATATCATGTTCCTGCCTTTAAGCACAACTTGGCATCAGCAATAGTGCTTGGGTTTGGTGGCTGAATATGGAGTGGATCCCCTGGTGAGGCACTGTCTGGATGATCATTTTTTCAATCCATGCTCCTCTATTTGTTTCTTTATTTAGTCACATGAATATTTTGTATTTCCTTCTAAGAAGGACTGAGGCATACACCTTCTGGAATTCTTTTTTTTAGCTTCTTAATTTGTGTAAGTTGATTGTTGGGTATTCAAGTTATTTGAGTTAGTATATGCTTATCAGTGAGTACACACCATGAGTGTTCTTTTGTGACTGGGTTACCTCACTCAGCATAATAGCTTCAAGTTTCACCCATTTGCCTAAAAATTTCATGAAGTCACTGTTATTAAAAGCTGCATGGTGTAAGAGTAACACAATTTCTATATCCATTCCTCTGTTGAAAAAGTTCTGGTTTATTTCAAGCTTCTGAATATTATAAATATGAATTTATGAACATGGTAGAGCATGTGTCCTTGTTAGATGTTGAAACTTTTTAGGTATATTTCTAGGAGTTGTATAGCTGGATCCTCAGGTAGTACTATTTCCAATGTTATAAGGAACTGCCAGACTGATTTCCAGAGTAGTTGTACCAGCTTACACAATCCCATATTGGTTATTTTCATTGAGTTTGTTCATATAGTGAATTAGGTTGATAGATTTCTGTATATTGAATCATCCTTGCATCCCTGGAATGATGCCTACTTGATCATGGTAATGATCATGTTGATGTGTTCTTGGATTCGGTTTGCAAGAATTTTGTTGAGTATTTTGCATCAGTGTTCATGAGGGAAATTGGTCTAAAGTTCTCTTTCTTTGTAGGGTATTTGTATGGTTTAGGAATGAGCATAGTTGTGGCTTCAAAGAATAGGTTGGGTAGTATTTCCTCTGTTTCTATTTTGTGGAAGAATTTGGCGAGTATTTGTATTAGATCTTCTATGAAGATCTGATAAAATTCTGCAAAACACTAGGGTGTTGAAGTCTACCACTATTGTGTGTGCTGCAATATATGCTTTGAGCTTTAGTAGAGTTATTTTATGAATGTTGTTGCCCTTGTATTTGGAGCATAAATGTTCAGGATTGAGAGTTCATCTTCATAGATTTTTTTCCTTTGATGAGTAAAAAGTATCTTTCCTTGTACTTTTGATGACTCTTGGTTAAAAATCTATTTTATTTATTATTAGGATGGGTACTCCAGCTTTGAGACCATTTGCTTGGAAAGGTTTTTTTTTTTTTTTTTCTAAACCTTTTACTCCAAGGTAATGCCTGTCTTTGTTAATGAGTTTCCTGTATACAGCAAAATTCTGAATCCTGTTTATGTATCCAGTCTGATATTCTATATAGTTTATTGGGGAATTGAGTCCATTGATTTTAAGAGATATTAAGGAATACTGATTGTTGTTTCTTGCTTATTTTGTTGTTAGAGCTAGAATTGTGTTTGTGTGCTTTTCTTCTTTAGGTTTTTTTTTTTCCAAGAAGATTAATTTCTTGCTTGTCCTTGGTTGAAGTTTCCCTCTTTGTGGTAGAGTTTTTCATCTATTATCCTTTGTAAGGCTGGATTTGTGGACAGATATTATGTAAATTTGGTTTTGACCTGGAACATCTTGCTTTCTCCAACTATGGTAATTGAGAGTTTTCCTGGATATAGTAACCTGAGCTGTCATTTGTGTTCTTAGGGTCTGTATGACATAAGTCCAGGATCATAGTCTCGGTTGAAAAGTCTGGTGTAATTCTGATTGGTCTGCCTTATACGTTACCTATCCTTTTCCCCTTAGTGTTTTATTTTTTTTTCTTTTTCTCTTTCCCTTTTCTTTTTTTCTTTCTTTCTTTTTTTGAATATTTGTTTGTTTGAGCATAATGTGCTGGAGGAAATTTCTTTTCTGGTCCAATATATTTAGGGTTCTGAAGGCTTCTTGAATGTTCATATTCATCTCTTTCCTTAGATTAGGGAAGTTTTCTTCTATAATTTTGGTGAAGATATTTTTGAGCCTTTTAGTTGGGAGTCTTTTCACACTTTCACACCTATTATCTTCAGGTTTGGTCTTCTCATTGTGTCCTGGATTCCCTAGATGTTTTGGCTTAGTAGCTTTTTGATTTTTGCATTTTCTCTGACTGTTGTGTGAATGGTTTATATGGTGTCTTCTGTCCCTGTGATTCTCTCTTCCATCTCTTGTATTCTGTTTGTGATGCTTGCATTTATGACTCTGATATCTTTCCTAGGTTTTCCAACTTCAGGGTTGTCTCTTTTGTGATTTCTTCATTGTTTCTATTTCTATTTTTAATTCCTTCACCTGTTTGTGCTTTCTTGTAGCTCTCTAAGTGATGTTTGTGGAATTTTGCGTGTGTGTGTGTGTGTGTTTGTTTTCTCTATAAGGACTTCAACTTGTTTGCATGTGCTCTCCTGGCTTTTCTGTACTTCTTTAAATATGTTATTTATGAACTTCTCAAGGATCTCCATCATCATCATGAAGTATGATTTTAAGTCTAAATCTTGTTTTTCTGGTGAGTTGGGATATACACTAATTGCTGTAGTGGGAGAACTGTGTTCTGATGTTGCCAGGTTTCTGTTTCTTAGTTTCTTGTGCTTGCTTCCTGACACCTTGTTATTGGTACTGCTTACTGATCTCGTTGTCTCTGACTGGAGCTCGCCTCTCCCGTGGGTCTGTGTTCCTGTGATCTCTGGAGGGAGATTGCTCCTGAGTGTTGGGCTCTCTGGGTAGGCTGTGATCTCCAGTGGAGGTGCTCTGTTCCAATGCAAGTGGACCCAGTCTGTCCTTAGGCAGGTTGTGTCTGTTTCCAGGCAACACTGCTACAGGGGCCCTGAGATCTACAGGCAGCCTCTGCAGGATAGTTATTGGGGAAGAAGTGTGGCCTCACCCCTGTGCCCAGGGTCTGGCCTTGGGCAGGAAGTGTGCTTGCTCTGAAGCAGCACAGCTACCTGGGACCTGGAAGTTCTGGGTGGCCTCTCCGGGGATAGACAGTAGGGAAGAAGTATGGACTTGCCTTCTGGAATAAGGAGTGAGAGTCCTCCTGACTAACTATTATTTTAATATTAATGAGATAATAATTTTACAATGACTTAAACTTTACTTTAAGTTATGTTCAACTAATTGAGAAAATTTATTTTAGACAAAATACAGAAAGAGACAAACATCAGTAATAAATTAAAGGCAAAGAATTTCTAAATAAATATTAAAGTGTTACATAACCTGCTTTATATTAATACAATTAACCTATCTAGCAGTTAATATTTTTTGAATATATCTGTGTGAGATGTCAGGGAATACTGCTAACAGAGAATACAATCAATAATATATGAAGTATATAAACATCTTTACAGTATATGTGCCTGGAATTCTTTTTGTAGAAATGCACACTTGGTATATAAATGCATACTCATATGCATATTTGAGGTCTTATATTTATACAACAGAATAATGAATACATTTTCTATAACCACACATATCAATGTGAATGCATTCATATAATACAAGAAAGAAAGCATTCGAAGCCACTCAATTGGACTTTCAAATGAGTTTATACAAAATAATATACAAATACCCATGAAAGCAAGAGAGTAATTGCTCTGAAAAACCCAAAACCAAACAAGAGCAACACACACACACACATACACATGCGCAAAACAAACAAACAAAAATAAAAGCAGAAAACCAGAAAAAGAGCTTTTGAGGCTACTTAAGTGAAGAAACTCTTCACCATGTATTCCTACAATAGGACTAATAAGTACTATTCTTCAGCCTTTGTGTAACAGTGGATGTGTGGGGGAAGGATCAAGAATACTGGCAACACTATAAAGAAATGTATTTTTATTACAAGTGAATTAAATTGTTGTGGAGAATGGCAACTTAGCCTGCTGTTCCACATGGCCAGTAAAATAGCAACGTGGGAATCATAAAGCCAAACACAAGCATAGCCAGCACAACTGGTCACAACAAAAAAGAGGTCAATAAAATGACATTCAGTGATATTCTGTTACACTTACACTGGTGAACCTCAGTCTAGCACTTCGGCCATCAGAGAGGCCTTACCTAGCAAAGATGAACTTCTTGGAATGGATGCAAGAACCTGGAGTGAAATGTCTTATCTCCTCCATCTCATTCATCACTTAACTCTTAAACTTAAGAAAAAAACTAGTGTTTGCTCAGTGTCTGTCTCTCAGTCTGTCTCTGTCTGTTTTACTGTCTGTCTCTGTCTCTCTCCTTCTCTCTGTCTCTCTCTGTATCTCTCTGTGTATGTCTCTGTATCTATGTCTCTATCTTTTCTGTCTCTGTGTCTCTATCTCTGTCTCTTTCTCTCTCTCTCTCTCTCTCTCTCTCTCTCTCTCTCTCTCTCTCTCTGTGTGTGTGTGTGTGTGTGTGTGTGTGTGTGTGTGTGTGAGTGTGTGTGTGTGTGTGTGTGTGAGTGTGTGTGTGTGTGTGTGTGTGTGTGTGTGTGTGTGTGTGTGATGAGTTATTTTAGAGTGATATATGGACATCTTAGTAAAAATGAGGCATAATTTCCAATGTTCACTTGTCTAAATTATGAGTAATTTTAACAATGTAACTGGTGTAACAGAAATAATTAGTTAAAAACTGCAGTAACCTAATCATGGAAGAAGAGAAATATACCAGAAGTAAATAGGGCAAGAAGTGGGAATTATGCAGAAGGAAACTTCTTTCTCCAAAATGTAACAGAGATGATAAATGTAGATAGAGCTTACATAACAATCAGTATATCAGTTCATCTTTAACCCCCCACCCCAAAAACAACCTTTAATTTCCCATAAGGTTAGCAAAAGACATCATGCAATCCTAACTTTTACCTTTCAATCCAAAAAAAAAAAAAAAATGTTAATTGATATTATTAGAAAAAATACAAAAATTAATGTTGAAAAGTGAAAAAATGTGAGTGTTATTTGAATGCACTGACAGCAAGAAAACTTGGTTAATTTAAAATATAGAGATACAAAAAGAAATTAGATAGCAATATTGGTATATTCCTTATTACATAATGCTGTGAACATTAGAGATTCTGAAAATGGCATGGGCTACTGAAAACAGCTAAGACATTTAAGCAATTTCCATGGGTCACAAGAGATCGAATTAGCTCAGTGTATAAAATGTGCATTTTTAATTTTTTTTCTTAGAATTATAAAATTGTACCAAACTCACAGTGAAATATCCCTGAGTTGACTGTTCTATTTCTGGAACGTTTTTACCTGCTGAAAGTAATCTTTAAAATTATTTTGGGTTGGCACCTGTGGCCTGTGAATCTGGCACTCTTTTTAGATGGCAGACATACCACCCAGACAGATGGACCTGACTGAGCCATGTTAATGCACAAGAGCACCCATCAATTTTAATTAAAGTGTGCTGGCTTCCTAAATGGTACTCATGCTGAAGTTTTTGCTTCCTAATTGGATTTTTCTTGTGGCTAATTCCTTCTATTTTTTTTTTTTTGCAATTCTTTCATTTCCATAACTTTTCTGTATGTGAGTAGCATTTTCATCATGTGTCTTGTCTTTATAAGGATCCCATTCTTTTCTTTCATCTTTCTTCTTTGGTTACTCTTCCATTTGCAGCTTTTTCTGGGCAGAAAGTTATGAGACTTTCAGTCCTCCATCAGCCACATAGCTGTGCCTGAGCCATTGGCTCGTCTTGTTAACCTTCCTGGTCAAGCAAGACACTGCCATTTCTTACCTGGATTGCTGTAATAGCATCCTAAATGTGCCCCAACAGTCTCTTCTCAACATGGCAGCTGGTACTGTTCATTTAAAAGAAATAGCTGAAATCATGTTGCCCATCTGCTGAAGTGTCTCCCAAGACTACAGTGTCTTTCACAGAGACAGCCAAATTGCTTTGAAAAACAATAGCACCCAGTACTGCTTGTGCCTTCTTCCATGTATCTCTTGATGTTTTAGATTTCTATCATTATTTTTAAATAAAATTTCATTTATGTTAAATTTTTAAGAGATTATGATTTTGTTCTTCAGATGACATAGAAAAAATTAGACCAGATACATAAACTAAAGACATTTGTGTGCGCGTTATTTAGTTGTGTGAAAATGTGCTTAAAATCATATGGCTCACTATAAATTATGAAGTCCATAAAGATCTTAAAGAAAGATTATCAAAGGAGTCGGTGGGATGGAGATTTCACAGACATGAAAGTTCTTATCCAGATATCAGAATAAGCCCTTTACTCATCAAATGTATACAAATATTCTTAATAGTTGAGCTTACTGAATAAAGTAAATGTATATACATGACTTAGCACACACGTATATTTTCTGTGTTCTGTAAAACCCTATTACCAGCTATAGTACACTAGTAGTTAAGAAAATCTAGTATGATCATCTTATTAACCTTTTCATAATTTGGGCCAGCCATTTCTGAGCAGTTTAGATACAGTACAGATCTGAGGAACTTCTCTAATCTTATTGAAAGCTGTGTGACTGCACGGGAAACTTTCTGTATTAAGTTTGAAACACTTCCACCAAGCTAAAATTATTTTGAGGAATGGCCAGAGTAAATTCTAATTGATTTGTTTGTCGTTGTTGTTGTTTTAAGGTCAATTTTATTTTAATTAGGAGGAGGAGTTCATCTTAAATCAATTATCTTCATTTGCAGCTTTGTGGATAGTAATATTTAATAAAGCAAAGAAGATATATTCTAAGTAGATAGTTTGCCTTCTGTGTTTATCCAAATAAAAAGTTTGTTATCTGTTTATACCTTGAGATTTTTCTCTGTAATTCTCCCTTCTTATAAAAGTCATTTTATAGTGAAACTTGTAGATCCCTGGGAATAGATTTTCTAACTTGTGACTACTCAACAGAAAGCAGAAGTCAGGAGAACTGTGTTTCTTCTATTTCATAGTATTATTTTGTACTTGATATCTGCTTTGGTAAAGGAGTTTAGTTGATTAAAATTGTCATATTATTTTAGACACTAAAATTTATTTTATTTGAAACATGTCACCCCCAAAACAAAAACTAAATAAGAAATTCAGTTCATCTCGAGAATTGAATTGAAAAAAGAAAATATGAATATGTAGAGAGAGTTCATTTACAAAAAATATAAACCTATAAAACCCTCATATGATCGTGAGCTCATAGTGGAGATTTTTATCACTTTTAAAACACAAAAGGAATAATGGAGTCTTGTCATCTCATGTGTTATAAGACATTTTTTGAACCTGGACCATTTTGTTAGTGATACTGCTTAGAATGGATATCCAAATTTGCTTCCCAGCATCCACTTGGAATGATTCAGATTAAGCATAATTCCAGTTTCAAATATTTGATGCATGCTTCTGGCTTCCTCAGGCCCGAGGTATACATCAGTGTAAGGAGATATTGGGGGAAAAAACTTTTCTTATGTAAATGGGTTTTTAATTAAAATTTATTTAATTGAGTTGTAAAAAAGGAAGAAATATATTCCTCTCCTTTTGATAAATGTGTGGAATTTCTAAGATGCAAAAGTCTGGGGAAAATATTTTTTTGAAAGTATACTATGCTATACACTAACTTTGTTAGTTCACAGAACCCACAATACCGACATCCTTTTAATACAAACCTGTACTATTTAGTGATGCTTTATTGAACTTAATTTCTCCTCACTCTGAAATAATTAGCTGTTTCTTTTCTCAGACATGTGAATGAGGCCAAAATGACCCAGTTCAAAATATGTTTCCAGCCCAAATTCATCAACTGCCCTGGAACACTTTGTCTCGGCCACATGTGTTTGGTCATTATTTCTCATCTCTGTTAAATTCTTCTGTTTTGCTTGGGAACGTTAATGCTTTAGAATTTCCCTCTTTACTCAACCTTAATTTATTCCTGCAGCACAGGCACCATTTCAGTGTATTAAACACTTCATAGGAACTTTAATACTTTATTATTTTATTTTTAGTATTACTTTACAAACTATGTCTTATCAATTATCAGAAACATAAACTGCATGATTTACCTCTGTGAAGTTAAAAACAAGACTTTGGGTTTTCATTATCTTTGGGAACTTAACAGATCCAACAACATTGTATTTTATCACATTGAATTATAGTGTTTACATACTTTATAAAAGAAAATATTTAAAGGGACAATTATTTTCAATATATGTTGGGTGATATTCTAAGATACTTGCAACAATTATTTAACCATGCTTCAAAACTTTTATAAAATATTTTGGGAGATGTATCTTTGAACATATTAATATTAATTTCTTTTCAAATATTGTGTTATAGTCTGTTTATTAAACTAGAGCATTATAAAAATAGAAATACAGTTTAAAATAGTTGAATGCTACAATTAGTGAGTATAGTATTGCTATTCATATATATTTTCTCATTTTGCTAAAGAGAAACAAGACATTTAGTACAGAGAGAGCACACCCCCAACCCCCAGAAAAGCCAGAAATAAAAATTCTGAATTAGAGACAATGATTTTAACTATGGTGCTATATTTAGCCTAGATAAATGTTTCTCAACATCATGGTTATATTTGCCTACCTTTATCCAACATAGTACTTCAGTGAATTCGAGTTAAAGATCTGAAGTAGAAAAAAACAAACTCATCTTTATCAGTACTATGCAAAGGACATCATTTTATATGAGTTAAGTCAAAAGTTATATACCAAATGGATTTTAAAAATCTCTATAGCTTTGATTTCCTTTTGCTGTCTAATTGCTCCAGCGAGGACTTCCAGTACTATGTTGAATAGGTAGGGGGAGAGTGGGCAGCCTTGTCGAGTCCCTGATTTTAGTGGGATTGCTTCAAGTTTCCCACCATTAAGTTTGATGTTGGCTGTTGGTTTGCTGTATATTGCTTTTATTATGTTTAGGTATAGGCCTTGGATTCCTGTTCTTTCAAATACTTTTAACATGAAGGGGTGTTGAATTTTGTCAAATGCTTTCTCAGCATCTAGCGAGATGAGCATGTAGTTTTTTTCTTTGAGTTTGTTTATATGGCGGATTCAACTTCTGCTCTAAGTTTGATTATTTCTTGCCATCTACTCCTCTTGAGTGTATCTGCTTCCTTTTGTTCAATCCTTAAACACGAAGTAAACCTTGACTAATTCCGGGTTACATCCTGTTTTACATGTACTTTATGCTCATTGTAACCAGTAAGACCTTAATGCACACTATCAAACCTCTGGAAAAAAAAAAAAAAGCCAAGCACAGACAAAAATGTATTCGTATACTCTTATGCAAAAATGCTTAAAATTTGTACATTTATCTTTGTTTGTAAAGTAAAGTTGTTCAAAAAAATGTTCATATAAAAAATATCTATAGGACATTTCATCCTAAAACAAAAGAACATACCTTCATTTCAGCACATCATGATACCTTTTTCAAAACTTGCTATGTAATTGGTCACAAAACAGAACTCAACCAATACAAGAAGATTGAAATAATCCCATTAGATCATTCTATTAGATCACCATGGATTAAAGCTGGTCATCAGTGACAACAAACAAAACAGAAAGCCCATATACATATGGAAACTTAACAGTGCTCCACTCAATACTGACTTGGTCAAGGAAAAAATAAAAAGAGAAAGTAAAGACTATTTAGAATTTATTAAAAATGAAGGGAAATCATACCCATACATAAAGAACACAATAAAAGCAGTGCTAAGAGAAAAACTCATAGCTCTGAGCACCTCCAAAATGAAAATGGAAAGATTATAAATCAGCAGCTTGACAGCACACCTGACAGTTGTAGAACAAAAGAAGCAAATACACTCAAGAGGAGCAGATGGCAGGAAATACTCAAACTCAGGGCTGAAATCAACCAAGAAGAAACAAACAAACAAACATAAATCTATACAAAGAATCAACAAAACCATGTTTAGTTCTTTGAGAAAATAATCAAGATAGATTAATTCTTATCCATACTAACCAGAGGGTACAGAGGCAATAGCCAAATTAACAAATTAGAAATGAAAAGGGAAACATAACAAGAGAAACCATGAAAATTTAAGTAATCATCAGATTCTACTACAAATGCCAGTACTCAACAAAACTGGAAAATCTGGATGAAATGAGCAACTTTCTAGACAGATACCAGGTTCAATCTGGATCAAGTAAACTGTCTAAACAGACATATAACTCCTAGGACCAGAGAAGTTTAGTGCAGAATTCTGTTAGATATTCATAGAAGACATGATAACAATACCCTTCAATCTATTCCAAAAAAAAAAAAAAGAAACAGAAAGAACAATACCCAATTCATTCTTTGAAGACACATTAAACTTATACCTAGCCTACACAGAGACCCTACAAAGAAACAGAACTTCAGAACAAGTTTTCTAATGAATTTAGGATAGATGCAGAAATACTCCATAAAATTCTTACAAAGCAAATCTAAAAACACACCATGATCAATTAGGCTTCATCTAAGGAAGGCAGGGATGGTTCAATATACAGAAATCCATGAATGTAATCCAGCATATTAAAAAATTTAAACAAAATAAAAAACCACATGATCATCCCTTTGGATGCTGAGAAATATTTTATAAAACTGAACACCCCTTCATGATGCAAACTTTGAAATTATCAGTAATTTAAGGCACATACATAAACATAACAAAACCAATGTATAGCACGCAAGTAGCCAACGGCTAACTAAATGGAACAAAGCTTGAAGCAATCCCACTAAAATCAGGGGCTAGACAAGGATGCCCACTCCTCTACCCATTCAGTGTATGACTGGAAATCTTAGACAGGTCAATTAGACAAACAAAAATTAAAACAAAAACAAACCAACAAAGAACGGTTCAAAAAATACAAATTGCAAAGGAAGAAGTCAAAATATCACTATTTGCAAATGATAAGATAGCATACTAAAGTGACCCCAAAGATTCTAACAAGAACTCCAAAACTTGACACGCCACTCCAGCAAAGTGGATGGATATAAAATTAACTAAAGACAATCAGTAATGATGAAAAGCCTGAGAAATAAATGAGGGAAATAGCACCATTCACAATAGTGTAAAGTCACAAAGAATACATCTTGGTGTGACTTCAACTAAGCAAGTGAAAAATCTGTATGACAAGAACTTCAAGTCTCTGAATAAAAAAAAAAAACGGAGATCTCAGAAAATGGAAAGATCACCTGGATTGCCAGCATTAATATAATAAAATTGGCCATCTTGCAGAAAGTAATCTACAGATTGAATGCAATCTCCATCAAAATTCCAACTCATTTCTTCATACACTTAGGAAGAGCAACTTGCAAATTCATTTGAAATAATAAAAAACCCAGGATATGGAAAACTATTCTCAGCAATAAGAAAACTTCTGGGAGAATCACATTCCTGACATCAAGCTGTATTACAGAGCAATCGTGCTTAAAAAAACAAACAAACAAAAAACAAAACAAAAAAAAACAAACAAAAAAAAACCAGCAACAACAAAAACTGTGTGGTGTTGGTACAGAAACAGGCAGCTAGATCAATGGAAGTATTTAAAGAAATGTTCAACATTCTTAGTCAACAAGGAAATGCAAGTCAAATCAACCCTGAGATTCTACCTCCCAACAATCAGAATGGCTAAGATTAAAAACTCAGGTGACAGCAGATGCTGGACAGGATAAGGAGAAAGAGAAACACTACTCCACTGTTGGTGGGAATGCAAACAAACTTCAATGCTGACATGTACATATTTGGTTCTAATAATTTCTCCATAACACTTTACAGATAAACATATGTTTTCTCAAATGTAGTCAGCACTTTCAAATCCTGTTGTGATTTGAACTATCTACCGCCAACCTCATTATTAAGCCCTTACTAAGTTGAGTGACTGTAATGAATGCCATGCATTGATAAACTATGCAGTGTCAGCAGTGTCTGCTGAATATTTCTAATTGCAAAAGACATACGCAGAGTAAATTTCCAGAGTAATGATGCAATAATATGTAGGACACATGACAAGATCTCTGGAACTTTCTAGAAATTCTTCCCCCCCCCCCCCCCCGCCCCAGCAGCTGTATATTTCCAATCATTCTTCTGGTCCAATGGGCTTCTGTCCTGTCTTCTTCTGTACCTGATCTTGTTTCTCTTTCCTCCTTTGCCACCCCTCTCCCACCCATACCCATCCCTCTCTACATCCCATGATTATTTTGTTCTCCCAAGTGGGATTTAAGCATGCTCACTTAAATCTTAAACATCTTTTCTTGTTTAACTTCTTAGAGTCTATGGGGTATATCATGAATATTCATTTTTCCCCTTTGGATAAAGGTCACTTATCACTGAGTGCATACCATGCTTGTCATTTTGGGTCTGGGTTACCTCACTCCACGTGATATTTTCTAGTTGCATCCATTTCCCTGTAAAATGCTGTAATTTTAATAGCTAAATATTATTTCACTGTGTAAAATAGCTATATTTTTCATATTCATTCTTCTCTTCAGAAGCATTTACACTGCTTCCAGTTTCTGGATATTATGTGAAAGGCTGATATAAACATAATGAAATATGTATCCTTGTGATACTGTGGATACATCTTTTTAAATTTATTTTTATTATATATTTTCTGTATTTACATTTCAAATATTATTCCCTTCTCCCATCCCCCATCCCCTTTCCAATTGTCTCCACAAAGGTGCTCCCTCTCCCAATCATTCCCTCCATCTCAGTGCCTTGGGAGTTGTGGAGGGTTTGGTGGAGAGTGGTACTGCTGAGTCTTTAAATAGGACGACTTCTGATTTTCTGAGAAATTTCTAGGTTTATTTCCAGAGTGATTGTACCACTGTGCAATTCTACCAGCTATGGAGGAATGTGCTCCTTTCCCCACATCCTCATCAGCATGTTCCTTCAGACTTTGATCTTAGCCATTGTAATGGGCTAGAATCTCAAGGTTGATGGATTTTCCTTTCTCCAATGACTAATGTTGAACATTTTAAGTGCTTCTTGGCAATTTGAGATTCCTTAGTTGAGAATTCTCCGAATAGTTCTATACCCCATTTTTAAAAATTTGGTTATTTGGTTTCTGGAGTCTTACTTCTTGTGTTCTTCGTATATTTTGAATATTAGCTATTTATCACATGTAGGGATGTTAAGCATCTTTTCCAAATCTGCAGGTTGCCCTTTTGTCCTATTGATAGTGTCCTTTGCCATTCAAAGGCTTTTCAGTTTCAAGAGCTCCCATTATCAATTCTTGATCTCAGAGCCTGAGCTGTTGGTGTTCTGTTCAAGAAATTTCTCCTGTGACAATGCTTCCAAGACTACTTCCCACTTTCTCTTCTATTAGATTCAGTGTATCTGGTTTTATGTTGATGTCCTCAATCCAGCTGGACCTGTGCTTTATGGAAGGTGATAAATATGGATAAATTTGAACTCTTCAACATGCAGCCCTCCGGTGAGAGCAGCACCATTTGTTGAATATGTTTCTTTCTTCCACTGTATTATTTTTGCTTGTCAATGATCAATCATCTACAATTTCTTTACAGGTCTGCAATTCTACCCCCTTTACCAACCTGTCTCTTTACCAAAACCATGTTTTTGTTTAGGTTTTGTCATTGTTGTTTTCTAGTATTGCTTGGGGTCAGGAATTATTATTAGAAGTTCTTTATTGTTTAGAATTGCTTGAGCTATCCTTTTTTTTCTTCCTTTCTACATATGAAGATGAGAACTTCCCTTCCCATGTCTGTGAAGAATTATATTGGAATTTTGTTGGGAATTGCATTGAATCTCTAGATTGCTTTTCACTATGTCAATCCTGTGAATCCAAGAAAATGGAGAATTTCCCATCTTCTGTTGTCTTCTTTGATTTCTTTTCTCAGGGACTTGAATTTCTTGTCATACAGAGTTTTCACTGGCTTAATTAGAGTTACACCAAGATATTGTATACTATATGTATATATGGTGAAAAATGTTGTTTCTCTAATATTTTTCTCAGCATGACTATCATTTTATAAAACAAGGCTACTGATTTCTTTGAGTTAGGCATATATCCAGATACTTTGCTAAATTTATCAGCTGTAGTAGTGCTATGATACAATTTGGGGGCTCACTTATATACACTGAAATATCATCTACTAATAGAAATGTCTTGGTTTCTTCCTTTCCAATTTGTATCCATTTGTTTTTCCGTGGTTATCTTATTTTCTATCTAGAACTACAAGTACTATATTGAGGTCCAGTTAGATGATATTGTTGTTCTTCCTATGGTGTTGCAAACCCCCTCAGCTCTTTCAGTTCTTCACATAACTCCTCCACTGGAGTCCCCATTCTCATTCTGATGGATGTGATAATGGTTGTAAGCTTCCACATCTGTATTGGTCAGGCTCTGGCAGATCCTCTCAGTATACTCCTGTCAGCAAGCACTTCTTGGCATCAGAAATAATGACAGAGTTTGGTGTCTGCATATGGAATGAATCTCCAGGTGGGGCAGTCTCTAGATGACCTTTTTTTTAGTATCTGTTCTATTCTTTTTCTCTGCATTTCCATAAAACAGGAGCAATTCTAGGATAATTTTTTGAAATGGGGGAGTGCCTCCATCCCTCAAACCTGGACTTTGCCTAACCTCTGGATGTGGTCTCTATGAGTTCTCTCTCCTCTTTGTTGAGTATTTCAACTAATGTCATTCCTGTTGGGTCCTGGGAGCCTATTGCTTTCCTAGAATCTGGGACTTTCTGATGGATAGCCCCAGCCACCCATCTCCCACTGCTACACACTTCTATTCAATTCCCTGACCCTATATACATCTCCCTGTCTTCTACCATTCCTGGTCCTCACCCCTTTCCCGACCCATCCTCTTTCCCTAAAAAGTTCTTCCTTTTCTCTATTTCCTGTGATTATTGTTCTCCCTCATCTAAGTAGGAATGAAGTGCCACATGTTGGCCTTCCTTCCCTCTATGTCCTGTGATTATTGTGTTCCCTCTTCTAAGTAGGAATGAAGTGCCACATGTTGGCCTTCCTTCCCTCTATGTCCTGTGATTATTGTGTTCCCTCTTCTAAGTAGGAATGAAGTGCCACACATTGGCCTTCCTTCCCTTTATGTCCTGTGATTATTGTGTTCCCTCTTCTAAGTAGGAATGAAGTGCCACATGTTATTCTCCCTTCCTCTTGAGCTTCATGTGATCTATGAATTGTTTCTCAGATATTCCAAGCTTAGGGGCTAGTATCCACTTATCACTGAGCACATACCATGTAGTTCTTTTGTAATTTGTTTTACAATTCAAGATGGTTGTTCCATCTTGAAGTCCCACCAACACTGCAGAAATGTTCCCTCTTCTCTACACCCTTGCCAGCATCATCTGTTCCTGGAGTTTTTGATCTTAGCCATTCTGACTGGTTTGAGGTGGAATCTCAGGGTTTTTTGATTTGGGTTTCTATGATGACTAAAGATCTTGAATATTTCTTTGGGTGCTTCTCAGCAATTCAATATTCCTTAGTTGAGAATTCTTTTTTTAGCTCTGTACCCCATTTTTAATAGGGTTATCTGGTTCTCTGGAGTCTACCTTCTTGAGTTCTTTGTGCAAATTGGATATTATTTACCTATCAGATATAAAACTGGTAAAGATTTTTTTTTAACCTGTAGTTTGCCATTTTGGGCTGATGACAGGGTCTTAGCCTTACAGAGTCTTTTCAATTTTATTATATCCCTTTTATCTTAGATCCTGGGCCACTGGTGTTCTGTTAAGAAAATTTTCCCATGTGCCAATCTCTGAAAAAGAAGACAAAATCATACAGTATATTCAACATATGGTGCTAGTTTAATGGTGGTCGGCATATAAATTGCAAATTCATCTATTTTTATCTCCTTGTACAAAGCTCAAGACCACGTATCTCAAGGACCTCCACATAAAACTAGATACACTGAATCCATTAGAAGAGAAAGTGGAAAAGATCCAAGAACAAA
This sequence comes from Micromys minutus, assembly GCF_963924665.1. Classification (NCBI taxonomy): domain Eukaryota; kingdom Metazoa; phylum Chordata; class Mammalia; order Rodentia; family Muridae; genus Micromys; species Micromys minutus. Next base: position 42,894,407 of record NC_137958.1, on the reverse strand, counting down.
TATTGTATTTCTTTAAAGTAATTATTTATGTCATTCTTAAGGGCCTCTATCATCTTCATGAGATGGAGTTCAGGTCAGAATCTTGCTCTTAAGTTGTATTAGGATATCCAGACCTTGCTATGTTTAGAGACCTCAGTTCTGATCATACCAAATTACACTGGATTCTTTTGATTATATTTTGTGCTGGCCTTTGGCAATCTGGTTGTTTCTGCTGCTAAATGGCCAGTCTGTCTTTCATTGGCATAGGATTATCAGTTGTGGGGGCAGGCATGCCTGTGTACCACAGGTGCAGGTAGAGGTAAATACTTGAAGGGTCCAGTACTTATATTTTAAAGCAGCTACTTTTAAATGCCATTTTTAATTAAGAAAAAATTAAATAAAATTACTGTATGCCTTTCTTCTTTATTTTCATTTATTTTTAGAGTTACCATTTTCATTTTATTTATTTTTTTTAATTTTTAAATTTATTTTGCTCTCATACAATACACCTTGATTGTACCCTTCTCTTTTTGCCCTCCCTCTGCTCTTTTCTTTCTCTTCCCCTTCCTTCATTTTTCCTCATTCCTTTCACTACCATGATCCACTGACCTTCTACATTTCCATTCAGAAAACAATAAAACTCCCAGTTATATCTAGTGAATAGGATATAACAAAATTCAGAAACATTAGGAATAAACACGTCCATTATATCATAGCTACACAGTTAGAGAAAGAAGATACAACCAATAGACAAAAGTGTCAGAGATACCCCTACTCCCACTATTAGAATTCCAAAACAAAGCAAAGCAAACAAACCAACAAAAACAACCCAAGCCAAATCATTGTTGTATGCGAAACTGTTTAGCTCAGATGCGTGCAGCCTCCCTGGTAGTTGCTTTAGTATCTGTGAACCTTTAAGAGCCCTGTTTAGTTGATTCTGTTGGCCATGTTTTCTTGGTGTTTGCAAAGCCTCTGGATATTACATGTCCTCTGTCTTCTGTGGGGACCTATGATCTCTCCCTAATGGCTGTAGGTCTCTACCTGCTGTCATCACAGGACACAGGAAGCATCTCTGATATCAACTGGATAAATAGGCACCAATCTATAGATATAGCAGAATATAATTAGGAACTAGTTCATTGACCTTTTTTCAGTCATGTTTAATTTATTTACTCTATGGGCTATCCAATATCCAGCTATAGGTTCGTTCAGTCACTGTTAGGCATGATCTCCTTCTCTTGAACTGGACCTCAAGTTGAACCATTTATTGGTTGGCCACTCCCACAAATTTGGCAATATTATTGTCCCAGCACATCTACAGGGCAGGTTGTACATCTGAGGTTTATGTTCTGATTGGTGTTCCAGTCTCACCTTTAGAGTCCTGTCCTGGTTACAGAAGTTGGCCGAATTCATGATCTATATTCTCCATTACTTGTAGTTTCCCTACATTAGGTTTCAACATTGCAGAATTGAGTGTCCCAATTCCAGGCATCTCTCTCTGTACTAGCTCCATAAAATCTCTCTCCCCTCATCTAAGGCCTCCTATTCCCATCCTTACCTAATCCCATTTCACCCATATGCTTTCTTTTTTCCATTTTAAAGTTTTGTCTTCTTCATCAAAACTTAGGTGGATGTACATCTTAGTTTTTGATTCAGTTCAATTGATCTACCTGTCTATTTTTATGCAAATACCATGAGGTTTTTAATTACTATAGGTCTGTACTAGAGCTTGGAATCAGAAATGGTGATACCTCCAGAAGTTCTTCAATTGTTCAATATTGTTTCAGCTGGATTTCTTTTGTCCATATGAAATTGTGGATGATTCTTTAAGGTCAAAAAATAATTTTGTTGGAATTTTAATGGGAATCTCAGGGAATATGTAGATTGCTGTTGATAGGATGGTTATTTTTAAGATGTTTATCCTATCTATCCATGAGCGTGGGAGGTCTTCTCATCCTCTGATATATTCAATTTCTTTCTTTAAAGACTTTAATTTTTTTATTTATTTATTTTTGTTTGTTTGTCTCTTTGCTTGTTTGGCTACCATTATCTCAAGTTATTTTATACTTATTGTTATTGTGAAGGGTATTATTCCCGGATTTCTTTTTCAGTATATCTGTTGTTTGTATAATGAAGAATACTAGTTTTTTTTTTTTTTTAGTTAATTTTGTATCCATCCATTTGTGGGCTTTTCAATGAATAATGTCATTTTTATCAGTGTTGAATTATGTTGAAGCCAATCTATCATAAAATACTGAATATCGAAAGAAATTTTAGAAATTACTAAATGTAGATCACTGCTTGTTGTAATTTAAAGGCAATAATAATCTGTTCATATATTGCTCTAGCCCTTAGGCTACCTAGATGGCACTTGGAGGTTGGAGTATTAAGGCACAGGATGAAAGACAATGATTCCTGAGAGCCCAATTAGAGGAGAAGTAGACTCAGTTAATAAAATAGTGAGGGGTACCTATATACCATGTCCTGTAGGTCAGTAACTATTTGTCTTGCACAACTGGCACCAGCTATTTGGCTACCCAGTCACATGCTAACTTTGTCTCCAGGTGTCAACAAGGTCCATGGGTTAGTGAATGTGGAAATGTCCACTAGTATGCATGGCCCATGCTGACTCACTCCTCCTTCATTTGTCTCGACTAATACATCACTATGCTTTGTCAAACTGTGAAAATATTTCAATATCAACTACAAATTAATCCCTTCAATCCACAAAAGGGAGAATATAAAACAAACCACTCCTTTCTGCTGTGCCCAGTGAATGAATCTCTTGAGAATGTCATTGTATTCTATATACAATGTAGTAATGAGGTATTGTGACTGAAATAGGAATGATGCAGATGGTTCATGCTGGAACCATCCTTATATTCAGTAAAATAAGCCAAAAACAGAAAGACAGGCACTGCATGAGCCTATGCATATTTGTGAATAAAAATTTAATGTCACAGAACTTGGCGAGAAGATGATAGTAGCCAGAAGCTTTGGAGAAAAGCAGACACAGGGAAATGGCAAAGGCTGATCAGTGTGTATTAACAAAAGTTGGATAGGAGTAAGTGCTTGAGGAATTCATATGGAAGGATGATAATGAGCAGCAATTAAGGACAGTGTATTTTATCAAGTTAAAACAAAGTTCCTTGAAGGTTTTATGAGTAAAGGGAAGGTCATTGAAGAAATCGCTATGATCAGTGTGGTGATACAATGTATTATGTAAGATTACATCACATGTATATATCAAAACATAACATGTATCCCATTAATGCATGTACAAGTTTTGTGTCTTGAAAGTTTCAGATGAAAGAAAAGTTAAAGGATCACTATTTGCAGATGACATGAGAGTGTACTTAAGCTACCTCACAAATTCCACCAGAGAACTCCTATAGCTGATAAACAACTTCAGCAAAGTAGCTGGATATAAAATTAACTCACACAAATCAGTAACCTTCCTCTACTCAAAGGACAAACGTGGAGAAAAAAATTAGGGAAAAGATACCCTGCACAATAGTCACAAAAACTACAAAATACCTTGGTGTGACTCTCAATAACCAAGTGAAGCACCTGTATGACAAGACTTCAAACCTTGAAAGAAGAAAGTCGAGGAAGATATTAGAAAATATAAAGATCTCCCGTGCTCATGGATTGGAAGGTACAACATTGTAAAAATGGCCATCTTACCAAAAGCAATCTACAGATTCAATGCAATCCTCATAAAAATTCCAACCCAGTTCTTCATTGAGTTGGAAAGAGCAATGTGCAATTTCATGTGGAATAACAAAAGACCTAGAATTGCAAAATCCAACCTCAACAACAAGAAAACATCTGCGTGAATCACTCTCCCTGACCTCAAGCTATATTACAAGGCAATTGTGCTAAAAACTGCATGGTACTGGTACATAGATAGGCATGCGGATCAATGGAATAGAATAGAAGATCAAGAAATGAGCCCTCACATATATGGTCACCTGATTTTTTAAAAAGAAGCTGTAACATTCAATGGAAAAAGAACAGCCTATTCAACAAATAGTGTTGGTCCAACTGGCACTCAGCATGCAGAAGAATAAAAATAGACCCTTTCTTATCTCATTGTACAAAGCTCAAGTGCAAGTGGATCAAAGTTCTCCACATTAAACCAGGTACACTGAAACTATTAGGTGAGAAAGTAGGGAGACCTTAATACCTCAATCTCATCAATGGACAGATCATGGAAACAGAAACTGAACAAGGATACTGTAAAACTAGCATTGGTTATGAACCAACTGGAATTAATAGATATCTATAGAACATATAATAACAAAACAAAAAAATACACCTTCTTCTCAGCAGCTCATGGCACATTCCCAAAAACTGACCACATAATTGGTCACAAAACGAGGCTCAATCGATATAAGAAGATTGAAATATTCCCATGCACCTTTTCAGATCACCATGGTCTAAGGCTGGTCTTTAATAACAACAAAGACAACAAAAGGCCTATTTACCCATGAAACTAAACAATGCTCTATTAAATGACAGCAGGATCAAAGAAGAAATAAAGAAATTAAGGATTTTCTAGAATTCAATGAAAATGAAAGCACTACATACTAAAACTTATGGGATGCGACGAAAGCAGTACCGAGAGGAAAACTCAAAGCTCTGAGTGCTTCCAAAAAGAAAGTGGAAAGAGCATACACTAGCAACCTGACAGCACAGTTGAAAGCCCTAGAACAAAAGAAAGCAGATACACCCAAGAGGAGTAGACAGCAAGAAATAATCAAACTTAGGGCAGAAATAGACCAAATAGAAACAAAAAAACCATTCAAAGAATCAAGAAAACCAAGAGGTGGTTCTTTGAGAAAATTAACAAGATTGATAAACACTTAGCCAGAATAACTAGGGGGCAAAGAGAGTGTATCCAAATTAACAAAATCAGAAATGAATATGGAGACATAATTACTGAAACTGAGGATATTCAAGAAATCATCAGACATTACTATCAAAACCTATACTCAACAAGTCTGGAAAATCTGGAGGAAATGGATGAGTTCATAGACAAATACCAGATATTAAAGTTAAACCAGGACCAGATAAATTATCTAAATAATCCCATAACACCTAAAGAAATAGACGCAGTCATCAAAAAACTCCCAAACAAAAAAAAAAAAAAAAAAGCCAAGGTCCAGATGGGTTTAATAAAAAATTTTATCAGACATTTTTTGACGACATAATACCAATAGTCTCCAAACTATTCCAGAAAATAGAATCAGATGGAACACTACCTAACTAATTTTTTGTGGCTACAATAACCCTCATTGCTAAACCACACAGAGATCCTACAAGGAAAGAGAAACTCAGACTAATATACCTTATGAACATTGATGCAAAAATACTCAACAAAATCCTTGCAAACCGAATCCAAGAACATATCAAAATGATCATTCACCATGACCTAGTAGTCTTCATCCCTGGGATACAGAAATCTATTCATGTAATTCACCATATAAACAAACTCAAAGAAAAAAACCACATGGTCATCTCACTAAATGCTGAGAAAGCATTTGACAAAATTTAACACCCCTTCATGTTAAAAGTCTTGGAAAGAACAGGAATCCAAGGCCCATACCTAAACATAATAATAGCAATATACTTCAAACGAACAGCCAGCATCAAATTTAACCATGGGAAACTTGAAGCAATCCCACTAATACAAGGTCCTCAACAAAGATATGCACTCTCCCCCTATGTACTCAACATAGTACTGGAAGTCCTGGCCAGAGCAATTAGACAGCAAAAGGAAATCAAAGGGACACAAATTGGAAAGGAAAAAGTAATAACATCACTATTTACAGATGGCATGATAATGTACATAAGCGACCCTACAAATTTCACCAGAGAAATCCTAGAGCTGATAAATAAGTTCAGCAAAGTGGCTGGATATAAAATTAACTCAAACAAATAAGTAGCTTTGCTATATTCAAAGGATAAACATGCAGAGAAAGAAATTTAAAAAAAAAGATACCCTTCACAATAGTCACAAAAAATATAAAATAACTTGGTGTGACTCTAACTAAGCAAGTGAAGGACCTGTATGGCAATAACTTCAAACCTCTAAAGAAGGATATTGAGGAAGATCTCAGAAAATGGAAAAATCTTCCATGCTCATGGATTGGAAAAATCAACATTGTATAAATTGCCATCTTACCAAAAGTAATCTATAGATTCAATGCAATCCCCATCAAAATACCAACCCAATTCTTCATTTAGTTGGAAAGAGCAATGTGTAATTTAATCTGGAATAAGAAAAGACCTATAATAGCACAATCCATCCTCCAGAACAAGAAAACATCTGCGGGAATCACTATCCCTGACCTCAAGCTATATTACAAGGCAGTTGTGCTAAAAACTTCATGGTACTGGTACAGAGATAGACACATGGATCAATGGAATAGAATAGAAGATCCAGAAATGAGCCCTCACATATGTGGTCAGCTGAGTTTTGACAAAGAAGCTGTAGGAAAAAGGACAGCCTGTTCAACAAATGGTGTTGGTCCAATGGCACTCAGTATGCAGAAGAATGAAAAGAGGCCTTTTCTTATATCCTTGTACAAAGTTCAAGTGCAAGTGGATCAAAGATCTCCATATTAAACCAGATACACTGAAACTATTAGATGAGAAGGTAGGGAAAACCTTAGAACACATAGGCACAGGAGAAAATTTCCTGAACAGAACACCAATGGCTCCAGTTCTAAAGTCAAAGATTGACAAATGGGACTTAATGAGATTGCAAAGTTTCTGTAAGGCTAAGGACACCATCAAGAAAACAAAACAGCAGCCTTCAGAGTGGGAAAAGTTCTTTACCAACCCAACATCAGATAGAGGCCTAATATCCAAAGTATATGAAGAACTCAAAATCTAAACACCAGAAAATCAAACAACCCTATTTAAAAATGGGGTGCAGAGCTAAACAAAAAGTTCTCAATTGAGGACTATCGAATGGCTGAGAAGCATGTAAGGAAGTGATCAACATCCTTAGCAGTATGGGAAATGCAAATCAAAACAACCCTGAGATTTCACCTCACACCAGTCAGATTGGCCAAGATCCAAAACTCAGATGTCAACAGCTGCTGGCGAGTATGTGGTGAAAGAGGAACACTTCTCCACTATTAGTGGGGTTGTAAACTGGTACAACCATTCTGAAAATCAGTCTGGCTATTCCTATGAATATTTGACATATTACTACCTGAAGACCCAGTTATTCCACTTCTGTGCATTTACCCCAGGGAGGCTCCAATATACAACAAAGACACATACACCACAATGTTCATAGCAGCTTTCTTTGTAATAGCCAGAAGCTGGAAAGGTCCCAGATGTCCTTCAGTAGATGAATGGATACAAAAATTGTGGTATATTTACACAATGGAGTACTACTGAGCTATCAGAAACAATGACTTTATGAAATTCTTAAGAAAATGTATGCATCTAGAGAATATCATCCTGAGTGAGATAACCTAGTCACAAAAGAACAGACATAATATGTAGTCACTGATAATGGGATACTAACCCCATAAATCTCTGAACACCCCAGAAACAACTCACAGACTGTGTGAAGTTCAAGAAAAAAAAAAAAGAAAAAGATAAAATCATTATGCTCAATCCTTACACACCAAGAAAACTTTGACTAATTCCGGATTACATCCTGTTTTGCATGTACTTTATGCTCATTGTAAATAGTAAGACCTTAATGCACACTATCAAACTTTGATTTAAAATGCCAAGCACTGACAAAAATGTATTTGTATACTTTTATGGAATAATGCTTAAAATTTGTACATTTATCTTTGTTTTTTAAAATATTGTTCAAAAAAATAATAATTTTCAATTTGTCTATTAAGTATACAATGTACTCCAATATTTATCATAGACCCCCCTCATCAATCTCAAGCTGTTGCCTAATATTCACTTTAATTCTGAGAAATTCCCAGGACTTTGCTTCATAAAATTATAAAATCTTTCTGCAAAATTATAACACACCACACTCCAGGTATTCCTGTATGTGGAAACTCTAATATATAGAATAGGATGATCCTCTGTAAGAACTTGGGTGATACAGTCTAATTTATTTTGTGTGAGACACGACTGTCATACAATATCTAAGAGAGCGTCAGTCCGACATCTCAGATGCTGAAATATTTAGGAAGTAACAGAAAATGAAGTTTCTATAATAATATGGAACATTAGTACCAAGAAGAAATTCTTTGAAAAACAAAAAATTTATATGAAGACATCCATATAATTTTTTATAAGTACTAGACTATCAGAGCAAATAAAACCCCTAACAGATACATTCATCAGATCACTCAGTGCTACCTCCTTAATCAGTAGCACCCTTTTTTAGGTTTTCCAGAATGCCTAAAACTAATATACACATATTGCATTGCACAAAATGAATCACTATTATTTCTTATTCATGAACATTTTCTTTGTTACTTATTAATCATTTTATTCATTTAAATTTTAAATGATATTCCACTTCCCACTCTTTCTTCTTCAAACCTCCATTTCATTCCTCTCCCCTTTGCCTCTGTAAGGATGCCCTCCTTCTCCACTTTTCACTTTCTCCAGACTCACTCCTCTAGCATGCCCCCATGCTGTGTCATCAAGCCTCCAGAGAACCAATGCCCCCCCTTCCAGTGATGCCAGATAAGTCCATCCTCTGCTACATATGCAGCTGGAGCCATGGATCCCTCCATGTGTGCTCTTTGGCCAGTGGTTTAGTCCCTGGGAACTCTAGGTGGTCCAGTAAATCTTGTTCTTCACGTTTCCATGTCATTGGAAGAGCACTGAGAAATCTGTTCTCTCATAGAACATGATATTTGGGACTTATAAGGAGCTTAGTTAATGTGCACAGTGTTTCTCTCCTTCTAATCATACACACAATTGGGCTATCAAAAATCAAATAGAAAAGTAGAAATTCTCAGAGGAATATGAAAACTCATTGCTATCATAAAATTCATTGGTAACACTAAAGATATATTACCTAACTTAAACAGCAAATTTAGCTAGCTTACAGAAAATAGGGAATCTTTAATATACAACACAATTTTATTATAACAACTTCATTTAAGATGTAGATATTTAACTATATGCAAATCATGAATGGAAAGGTTAATTATATAAACTCTGCTTTGGTTATATCACACAGTGTAGCAGACCCCTTAGCACCACTGTGTAAATTGATTATAACTATCCTGAGTGATTTTAATCAGTGGCAAGGTCAATACTGTTAAAGATTAATCTGTGGAAAGTTCAGTCTCTGCCCGAGTTATAGAAATCTGGAGGGAGCAAGTATTGGATGAACTTTAATGCTATAAAGCTGAGTCAAGTACCAAAGTCATGATTTTCCATGATCCCATCAGAAAGATGCCATCACTGTGCAATGAATTAGTCTGGAATTCAAGGAAAAGCAATCTTTTCCAAGAGATAGCTAAGGCGGGACATGATTGATTAAAGAGGTTCTAGATTCCATACAAGTGAGTTAGAAAAATTTAAGATTAAACCTTAATGAATCAATAATTAAAGAAACAGAGTATAATGTGTGTGTTAGTTGAGAAATTCTGGCATGCCCAGACCAAATAAAATTTCACATTCACTTGTAAGTTTCTTTCTATAGTCCTCTACTAATAGTCCTCAAGAAAGATTCCATGTAAAATTTGGGACCAGAAGAAAACCTCTGTGATTATAGAGATACACAAGATGATGCTCTGCTGAAGTAAAAAGGCATAAATTTCATCAAGCTCTCTGAACCTTCCATACAAAGAAAATGCTGACGCTTCTTAGTGACTGACATAAGTATTGGAGCCGTGACTTATGTCTTAGTTCATTATTGTTATTGTAGCAATATGTCACATGGAATGTTCCTTGTTTCTCACAATTCAGAGGCAGAGAGGCTGAATAGCAAAGCATCATTTCATGTGGTGTCCTGTGAGAGCCAAATTTCTGGTTGGCAGAGGATGTTGTCATTTTTTTCTCAGGCAAAAAGCCAATGTTCCCAGTGGTCTATTTTATTAATTCTTCCTCATAAATGGGAGCCAAGAGACCCCAACTCTCATAATTTTATTTTGTGACTAGCATGCGAATAGATGATTTGGTAGAAAAGTTGAAGACCTTAGAGCATATAAAAAGAATGTTATTCAGAATAAGATTAAATGAAGAAAACCTATGGGGAAAAACCTCATCACTATCATTATAAGACCGTTTCAATAAGATCAAGTGGACATAATACTCTACTTAACATAAGGCCTGTCATGTTTATTAAAAAATGCCACTGCTCTAAGATGGAAGGGCTAGAAACCTCCCTCTAAGTCAATCACCAGGTCTATGTATTAAGACTATAACCCAAGGGAACAATACGCCAGTGACACATTTTTATCACAGTGTAGCAATCCCTGACCTTGAAGTAACTGCATTCTTCTAATACTATTCAAAGAGCAAAGGATACACAAGACTTTATCTTTGGGGAATAAATATGAGAAAAGAAGATGTCCTGCAATTGAGTATTAGCACAAAACTTCCTTGATCCTTCACATCTATATTTCTAGTATAGACCATAATAAACTAGTCCTGTCACAATAAAAATAATAAAAGTAACAACTCTCCAATTAAAAAGAATTATTTCACTATCCACCATAAACAGAAAAAGGCACGCTAATTTGCAAGAACTAATAGTCTCCCTCCAGTGACTAACAATTAGTAAAAAATGTGATATAGGTAAAAAATGTAAAGAAAAACTATGCAAAAGACAACAACAAAATAAATAATATAAATATTTCTATTATATACATATATACACATTTAAATAAGTGATAAATGTTCTGAAAAGGGATAGAAAGATAAATAAATAACAGGTGTTTTTAGCAAACATATGGAATTCATAGTACAGAGGTATACTGTACTATGAATTAATTATAGTCAAGGAAATAATTATCTTAAGAAATCCAGTTAATGAGAAGCTTGGTGTTCCTATAGGACTTCTAAGAGAAAGAGTGTGCCTGTCTCATACTTTTGCCTGATTTCAGGATACTTTTCCTCCTAATGGGTGGCCTCATGTATACCTAACATGGGAGGTTCATGCTTAGACTTCCTGTAATTATTATGATATGCTTGCTTGGTATTCCTAGGATGCCTGTACTTTCTTGAAAGGAAACTGAGAAGAAGTAGATCTGGGTAAGAAGGCAGGTTTGGGGGAAGTTGGGGAATGGGAGTAGTGCAGAGAGAGGAATCTGAGATCAGAAAGTAATATATGAGAGAACAAAAATTGCCAGTTAACTTAAATTGAAACAGGAAAAAATGAATTGTAGTATTCAAATGAGTAGGCACATTGTGAAAGTATGAGGACTCAGGTTCAGATCTCCAAAATCTGTATGTACACACACACACACACACACACACACACACACACACACACACACATGTGCGTGTGTGTGAATGTGTATATAACATACTTGAGCATGATTTCTTCCAACCTCACTAGAGAGGCATACGCAAGAGGTTCTGTCCAGTTAGACTAGTTACACTAATAGCAAACTCTGGATTCCACTGAGCGTCCTTCTTTCAACAGAATAAAGTAGAAAGTCTGACATACTCTAGTGACTTTTTTCTTTTTTTATTAGATATTCCCTGTATTTACATTTGAAATTTATCACCTTTACTCCCTCACCAAGTCCCCCTTCCCCTCCCCTTGCTTTCATGAGGGTGTTCCCTCTCCCAAACACCCTCTCCCACCTCACCTCCTTGGCATTCCCTACACTGGGAAACAGAGCCTACACTGGATCAAAGGCTTCTTCTCCCATTGATGATAGAAAATGCTATCCTCTGCTATATATGCAACTGTAGTCATGGGTCTCTTCATGGGTGCTCATTGGTTATTGTTTTACTCTCTGGGGGTTCTGGAGGGTTTGGTTGTTTGATCATGTTTCTTTCATGTAAGCAAACAGAAGCAAGCACATGTGTACACATATGATACACATATAAAACAGTCACATCACAACAGTCACATCACACGTACACCATTCATATCACACACACACACAGTAGAGGTCTTAAAAGCTGTGTGAGAGTACTAAGCTGTCTAACATACATTAAATTGAAATCTTAGAAAAAATATATAAATAAGAGAAATATATCTACATAAAAACAATGTTAAAATTCAATTTCAAACATGCCAAAATGTACATAACAAATATACAAAGATTTCAGACATAAAAAGGTTAGCAAACAGATAAATCTGCAAGTAGCTGAATTGTGCACAAAGGAAGAAGGGAAGTGGGACAGGAGGAAATATGGGGACACACAACCAAACACACACTCAAAGAGAGCAAAAGGGAGAGAGGGAGGAGAAAAGGGAAAGGGAAAGGGGAGGGGAAGGTAGAAGGGGAGAGGGAGAGGAAGAGAGATTTGTACTATTTTATTGTAGAAGAAACAGCAGTGTTAAATCTAGCCATACGATATCAGAGGAAAGTATCTAATATAATGGTATGAATGTTAATCTCAAATGCCCATGTACTAGAAACTTGATTTTCACTGGAAATTCTAAAAGGTAGAGCCTGCTACAAGGTCCTGAGGTGCTTTGAAACTCACATATGAATTAGCAGTGTAAAATAGAAAAGAAAAAAAGCTGCCCAAGTGAATATACTTGCCTCTGCCCTATGTCATATAGGGACACAGGGGCCATCTCCTTTTGCCCTGATGCCTTCTGATTTGTGGGGGCATAGCAAGGATGCCAGATATCAGATGCCTTTGTGTTGGGATCCCTGACTGCCTCTGTTATGTGAAAATTACTTCCCACTTTTTATAGACCCCGAGCATGGAAAAGTTAGTTTTTTCAGGACCAAGCAGACACGGACAGAAACATTATACAGAAAATAATAAAGACACGCATCATACCAGACTTCCCAGGAATGAAGCAAGTCAGAATTCAGTGAAATGACTTATTGAAAGTACTGAATGGGGGGGGGGGAGGCAAGAGAAAAGCCATCAGCCTAGGCTTCTGTAACCATTGAAAATATCTTAACAAAATGAAAGTGACATAAAGACTTTCAGACAAAAGCTCAGAAAACTCATTGCCAGCAGATACAATATAAGAAATATTAAAGGGAGCCCTTGAGGCAGAAGGAATATGAATCCAGATAGAAACGTGAATCTACACAAAGAGACTGTGAACTCCAGAAGTGATAAAAGTGAAAGCCCAATAATGAACTCTTTCTAAAAGTTTATTTGATTTCAGAGGCAGAGTCTAGTGCTTTCCTCTATTTATTTATTTATAGACAGTGTTATCCTTTGTACCCTGGCACTGCCAGTTTATATCATACTTGACTTACAATACTATTTTTTGGTTTGCTGTTAAGACTAGGATCACTGGGTCATATAAAATTCTTGTAAGTGAATAAAAACGAATTAAATATTTTTATCTGAACATTGGTATTTTTAATTATAATGACCATATGGGGTGGAAAGTCCACAGAATTAACAAATTCTGGCTTCAGAGTTTTGGGAAGTTTCATTTAAGGTAACGGCTATATGGAGACTAAGGTAAAGTATTTAAACCAGGTACTGTTACTGAAGCTAAAGATGTGTATGCTGCCACCCAGAAGCATGAAGCAATGAAAGAGATTTGTGAAAATCTCTGTCAGCATTTTCCATACCTTGACATCATCTGAAATGCAGCCAAAAATAAACATATTACTATTGTGTGACAAACAGGTGAATTATGTTCTTAAGGAGGACTCTGTGTGTGGCCTTTAGACAGTTGTATTTGATATAAGATATGAGAAATAAGCCTTTGATAAACTTGTATATATATATATATATATCTTATTGGGAATTAATAGATTTCTATTTGCTGAATAAAACGGAGAAATGGAATTTTCCAGAATTGAAGCAAAAATTAGAGCAATAAAGTAATAAATTTCTTTAATCATGATTAGTATGTAGATAAACACTAGAAGCACATTAAGCTACTTATCTACCCACAAAAAGCAGTGAAGAGCATCCTAAATGACTCTCCAAAGATATCACTTCATACTGAAAAATTATAGAAAACATGAAATGTAAATTTTTATATTTGGTATATGACTATCTAAATATTATAAGTTTTTTAAACAATATATATATATATATATATATATAATAAAGTAGAAACATCTCTTTATTACTAAGAAATTATAATACATCTAAATTAACAGTTATTCAAGTTAATCTAGCTCCAAAAACCAAATAGAAAGAATGCATTGAACCTCATTCTTTTCTCTCTAGCTTTGATTAACTATCAAAGCTTGGCTCAGACTCAGGTACTTTATTTCTCAACCTTGGGCTCTCTTATGAGGGACACTAAAGCAATCTCTGAGTGGAGGGCTTTGATGTCTCAGAAACTCTCTGTGAACACAGTCTGTGGAACAAAGCAAAACCTCCTGATTACAGTTCAACCTCTATGGGTCCCGTGTACTATTCTCTGAGCCTAGCTTGAGAAAGCCCTTCCCTTCCAGTCCAATTCATTTTCACGCCTAGATTTCATTCAAGTATGGATGTTAGAGAAAGCCAAAAAAGGATGGGTCCTGAGTTAGCCAAAGGTGTAATAATAGGAAAAACTTGAATTGGGGTAAAGGTTACAATGTAAACCTATCATCACTTTATTAAACTCTGCCACGTGTATCAAATACAAAATGTGAAAACAGCTTTATCAGTTTCTACCAGGCATATCAAATATATAATGTGAAAACAAGGAATGAATGCATCTAGATCTTGAGAAGTAAAGCATTATGGAATAAAACCAATAATATCACATGTATCCTGGTCCAAGAAAAATAGAAGTACAACCAAATCAGCAAATCAGAACAAAGACCCCATGCTTTGAATTCACCTCCAAAGGAATCAGTCCTTAGGAGAGGTGGATGAAGACAGAGATGCTCTGAGTCACCTAGTTTTTAAAAATTATTTTTAATTGTTTCTTCTTTCATATTACATCCCAAATGCAGTTACTCTCCCTTGTTTCCTCCCAGTTACTATCTCTCCAAATTCTCCTCTCTCCCTCCACATCTACTATTCCTCCACTTATCTTCAGAAAAGCACATACATACCATGGCTATCAATGAAACATGGCATATCAAGTTGCAGTATTAATAGGCGCATGCCCTTTTATGAAGGCTGGACAAGGTCACTCAGTGGGAAGAAATGGTTCCCCAAAGAAGAGAGAAGGGTCACCGACACTCCCACAGTTAGGAGTTCAGGATGTACCTTCTTTGGTTTTCTCTAAAATCAACACTGGAGTGACTTCTGGGTGAGAAAAATAATTAGACTGAGAGATAAGACATGAGAGTTCAAGTTACACATATTGTTTACATATGTGCAGGCACCATAGGTCAGACCTATTTTGTCTCCTTCATGGTTGGTTCAATCACTGTAGGCTCCTAAGTTGGTTGATTTTGTAGTTTTTCTAATGATGTCTTTGATCCCTCTTACCCTTACAGTTCTTCCTCCCTTTTGTCAACAGAATTCCCAGAGCTCTGCCTAATGTTTGACTGTTCTTATATGTATCTGCTTCCATCAGCTGCTGGGTGAGATCTCTCTGATGATAAATGTGGCTAGGCACCAATCTATGAGTATAGCACAATCTCATTAGGAATCATTTCATTGATGTCTTGTTGTCAATCATATTTAGTTCTACCTTCAGTCACCAAGCTATACAGACTGGTTCCTGGCCCTCTAGACAGTGTCAGAAATAGGGTCCCTCTACTGGCATGGGTCTCAAGCTCAACTACTACTCACTGGTTGGCAGCATCCACAATTTTGTGGCAGGGATGGTTGTCTAATTCCTCTACTAGAAGCCTTGCCTGGTTATAGGAGATGGCCAGTTCAGGCTCCATTAGGCCCCTTACTAGGATTTTTAGCTACAGTCACTCTTGTTGATTCCTAGATGTTTCTGTTGTACTGGGTATCTAGCTTGCCTGTAAGATGGCCCCAATTCTAATGGTTACACAAAGTATGCTCTCCTTTCATTCTTCTATGTGATATATTATCTATTCCAGAACCCACTGACCCCTAGTCCACCTACAATACAACATTATACTTCTCCTTCACAGGGGCATCCATGCTACATCTCTTGAGCCTTCATTATTTTCCTTTTCTGGGTCTGTGGATTGTTATATGGTTATCTTTTACTTTACAGCTCATATCTACTTATTAGTTATAGCTAATATCCACTTATGGGAATAAATTATTGGTTTCTTAGTATGTTCATGCCAAGTACATACCTTGCTATTCTGGATCTAGTAAAGGTGGTGCTGAAACCTCACTCAGGATGATTTTTCTGTAATTCCATCCATTTTCCTGCAAATTTTATGATGCTGTATTTTTAATAACCGTGTAATACTCCATTGTATAAGTGTACCCACTATTCTTTATCCATTCTTCTGTTGAGAGACATATAATTTGTTTCCAATTTCTGACTATTATAAATATTGATGCTATAAACAGTTGAGCAAGTGTCCCTATATTATTATGGAACTTACTTTGAATATATGCCAAGGACTGTTGTAGCTAGCTCTTGAGGTAAACTAATTCCTAGTTTTCTGAGAAATTACCATATTGATTTTCTAAGTGCCAGTACAATTTTTATTTTCTCCTACCAGCAATGAATGAGTGTTCCCTTTGCTCTGTCACCTTGATGGCATGGGCTGTCATTTAGGTTACTGATCTTAGTCATATGACAGTTGTAAGATGGAATCTCAGTCTTTATCATTTGCATTTCCCTGATGGCTGAAGATGTAGAACATTTCTTCAAGTGCTTCTCAGTTATATCAAATTCCGCTGTGGAGAATTTTCTCTTTAGATCTGTATCTTATTTTTATTAGATTATTTAATTAGTTTATATTTAGTTTCTTGAATTCCTTATTTATTTTGCAAATTAGCTATCTATTAGACATGAAGCTAAGGAAAACTTTCTGCATTCTGTAGGTTGCCATTTTGTCATATTTATGGTGCCTTTCACCTTAAAATGGTTGTTTCATGAGGTCCCATATATTAATTTGTTCCATGAGTTAAGAGTTGAAGATCCAGAAATGAGCCCTCATGTATATGGTCACCTGATTTTTGACAAAGGAGCAGTAAACATTCAATGGAAAAAGGACAGCCTATTCAACAAATGGTGTTGGTCCAACTGGCACTCAGCATGCAAAAGAATGAAAATAGACCCGTTCTTATCTCCTTGTACAAAGCTCAAGTGTAAGTGGATTAAAGATCTCCACATTAAACCAGATACACTGAAACTATTAGATGAGAAAGTAGGGAAAACCTTAGAACACATAGGTACAGGAGAAAATTTCCTGAACAAAACACCAATGGCTCAAGCTCTAAGGTCAAAGATTAACAAATGGGACTTAATGAGATTGCAAAGTTTCTGTAAGGCTAAAGACATCGTCAAGAAAACAAAACGGCAACCAACAGAATGGGAAAAGATTTTTACCAACTCCACATCAGATAGAGGCCTAATATCCAAGGTGTACAAGGAACTCAAAAAGCTAGACACCAGAGAATCAAATAACCCTATTAAAAAATGGGGTACAGAGCTAAACAAAACGTTTTCAGTTGAGGAACACCGAATGGCCGAGAAACACCTGAGAAAGTGCTCAACATCCTTAGCCATCATGGAAATGCAAATCAAAACAACCCTGAGATACCACCTCACACCAGTCAGATTGGCCAAGATCCAAACCTCAGATGACAGCAGATGCTGGCGAGGCTGTGGAGAAAGAGGAACACTTCTCCACTGTTGGTGGGGTTGCAAGCCAATACAACCACTCTGGAAATCTGTCTGGCAATACCTCAGAAAATTGGATATAGTACTACCTGAAGACCCAGCTATTCCACTTCTGTGCATATACCCCAGAGACACTTTAATACACAACGAAGATATATGCACCACAATGTTCATAGCAGCTCTATTTATAATAGCCAGAAGCTGGAAGGAACCCAGATGTCCTTCAGAAGATGAATGGATACAAAAATTGTGGTACATATACACAATGGAATACTACTCAGCCACCAGAAACAATGACTTAACCAAATTCTTAAGAAAATGGCTGCATCTAGAGAAGATCATCCTGAGTGAGATAACCCAGTCACAAAAGAACAGACATAATATGCAGTCACTGATAGTGGGATGCTAACCCCAGAGGCTTGCACTCCCTCAGAAACAACTCACAGACTGTATGAAGTCCAAGAAATAAAGAAAACAAAAAAAAATATACATATATTTACAAAACAAGAAGACTTTGACTATTTCCATGTTGCGTTTTGTTTTGCATGTACTTTACGCTTATTGTAACTATTAGGTTTTCAATGCATACTGTCAAGCCCTTGAAAAAAATCAAGTACTGACTAAAAAAATATATTCACATGGTTTTATGTAAAAATTATTTCAATGTCTGAAAAAACAGTACTGACAAAAATGTATAATTTTAAGCAAAAGAATGTTTAAAATCTGTACATTTATCTTTGTTTTGTAAAATAAAGTCGTTTAAAAAAAAAGAGTTGAAGAAAAAGTAGGACAGAGCAGCCCTAAACTCCTCTTCTCAAGGTTCTGGTCATATGCAGAAAGGGGACCATAAGAAAATTAAATTGTAGGATTTAGAAAAACTGGGGTGAATACAAGAGTTCTGGACATGAGAGGGTCTTGAACTTATGAACTCATAGCATATCTATTGCTCACAAAGTCATATACATTATCCAGCCAGTTAACATTTTATTATGAGTAGGCAATAAGCATACTAGGTCATACTCAAAGCTGAAGAATTAGAGAGTCAGTTTAATTAAGCTATATTTTCTCTAGGAGGTTTACCATGATCCACTGTTGTCCCTACACATCCAGGCATATATGGGCAGCACTGATGAAATTGACAGGGGTATATGTCTTATAGAGGATATAAAGTTTAAGAGAAAATGTGGTCAGGGGAGGCTGAAGAATAGAAGGAAAGAATGAGGATGACCAAAATATAGTATGCACATAAATAAAATTCTCAAGCATAAGTTTAATTTATTTCATTAAATAGAACTGAGATTTTTCTCAATCCAAATATGAATTTGAGAGAGAGAGAGAGACTTTGGCATGTGTCCTGTCATATCTTTAGTTGGGAACATAGTTCTGAGATAAATGAGATTCTTTGACTATCCACTATGTATTACTGGCATAATTAATTAAAATTTTCACCTCTGTCTCAAGGAAGTGAAGCCAGTTCACTGGGGACCAAGTGACTGATTCATTTAGCTGTAGATGCTGTCAGGGTCACTCCCAGGAGTACACTTGTAAGGAGAGAAGACCAAGTTCAGTTCTCTCAAGCCTCAGCTCAAATTAGAGTAAGATTGCTGTGGATATTCTGTGAAACTCTAAAACAAACCCTAATCCCTTACAGACGAGACTGATCTTAATTAAATTCAATTACAAATTTTAATCGAGTGGGCTCCAAAATTATAACTGAAGGTGAATGTGCCAGCTCATCAATTCTGTCATTTAAAGGTGAGGACACTGCTGGGGAGAGACCAGTAGCTTCATAATAAATGTGTTCTGTGGGTTGGATAAATCAGAGAAAAGTTCTCACCCTGTGTTCTGTGGGTTGGATAAATCAGAGAAAAGTTCTCACCCTGTTCTTACCTCCCTCACTGTCAAGAAGCCTGCCATGTCTCTGAGGCGACCAGATTCCACAGTGTGAACACCTACAGTTATCTCCAGTTGCAGATACATACAATCTTCAACTACTCTCTTTCCTGACACCACACAAGACAGCAGGAAGTAGAAATGTAGGTATAAAGTAAGCGCGAGGGGTGCTGGGCATCTGAACAATGTCAACACTCATGTGTATTCCTGTTGACAGCTATCCAATCCAAAGCTGTGGTTTAGAATTTAATTTTTGTTCACCTGGAATATTTAAAGCCAAACTTCAGTTCTCTAATTTACAGAAACCTCTCATAATTTCCATTTATTATAACAGAGTCAATTATCACATTATATGCTAGGGTATCAGAGACAAACAGAGACCTCTTATAATGCATTTCATCAGCATCAATCCTCAGTGAGGCTATAAACTATGTTCATCATGTTATAAATAGAGAAATAGCTCACATAGACTTATCTTTTATGGCTAAGTGGTTATTTAGTAGTATAGCTCATGTTCAATTCTACATTAATCCGGCATGCTTTTTTTTCTATCTTCCAACCATGGTCTGAAATGAAGTTTTATCATTAAGAGGTAGTTCCTCTAATCAAAAAAAAAAAAAAAAAAAAAAAAAAAAAAAAAAAAAAACCTTTACTGTAAGAAATCACAGTAGAATTTGCTAGATGAACTAAGGACGTTACAAAAGGCACTATAAGGTTGTACTTACATTTTAAAAGTATCTATTTTTCAATTGATTTAAGGAATTGCTTTATTTTCATCCAAGAAAATTCAGCATAATCTATTATCATTCCCTGAGGTCAGACAACCTATCTTCATTTTAAGTTTAAGGTGTGCAGTTTAAATATTGTTTACAGGGATACAAATAAAATATTAAAACTAAAAAGTATGTCCCAACATCTTATTTTATTTTCAATAGCTCCTGTATCTTTTCTATTTTGTGGCTATATGTGGTTTATGTGATTTCTCTGCTCTGGTTCATATTCTCAAGCCTCATAGCTTGTCCTAAAGCCCACACCGTACTGACTGGGTCTTCGGTAATTCTTTTATCACTGGCCATTTCTAATGTGCCACTAAGATCTAAGCAAAATATGACCGATTTCAAGTAGCGTTCCTTGTCTCTTTGTGCAGGGTATTAAGGCAGAAATATTGAATCTCTTTTTTTCTGCTCTGTAAAAAAAATTAAAAAAGAGAGGAGATGGGGGAGGGAGGGAGTGAGGAAGGGATGAAGGAAGGAAGGAAAAGGAAGGAAGGACAAAGAAAAGAAAGAAAAGCACTCAGCATCTCACAGACAAAAAAGAGAGGGCTTGGTTGAGCACATGCTTTGGAGTCTGGCATATTTGCTGCTGTGTAGATTGGGGCCCATCACAAACCACTCTGGCTTTCATGTCCCTTATGTGTGAAAGAAAAATAGAAGTGTTTCCCTTTGTCTTACCACAAGAACTTGAGACTCACGGTCTCTGGGTGACATAGTACTTGGGGATTTATGGCCATTGCATTACTCATTAGCAGTATCCAATAATGGAAAGAACTAGAATTGTGTTCATTATATGGTATCAGGACTGAAAGAACTATTTGTCTATGACCGGTCTGTATATGGTTCTGTATATGAGAAAAAGACAATGACACAGAGGTATACAAAGATAACAAATGTAGTAACAAGAAGAAACTAAGCAAAATAAAAGATACTTTATGATCATTAGTTAAATGTCTTGTCAATGAGAGCATCATATTAAACTCTGTGTATAGAATGGCCCAATGACATTAATTATGTGATAGAAGAAAAGTAAAACATAAATTAAAAGTGATGCCTATATGATTGTGATTCAAAACTCTTGCAAGGAGTAAAGGAAGAAAGAAAAATCTAAAGTATAGTTAATTAATTAAACATTGATCTTGAAGCTTCTCCTAACTCTATAAAATGTAAAGACATTTGTATATTAGACATGCATTAAATGTTCACACACAATTCATTGACAATAAAGTTTATTCAGAATACAGTGGTGCTTAAGTAAATTATCAGTGTTCTATGTTTAAAGAAAGGCCGAGCAAAGAAAGAAGTCTGCCAAACACATAACTTAGAATTATCTTTCATCAGAAATACTAGTGGGTTGTTTATATTTTACACCACATTAAGTCATCTCCCCAGAAACACATTTGGGAAGCTTTCTTATTAACTTAGGAAATTCAAAGTGAATGAGAAGTTATCAACAGAGGTTCAAAATTGTCCTGGCACACTTGCCTTGGTCTCTTTCCTGGTGGCCTTTATGGAAAGAGTTGCTCTTTCTCTCACACTTTTGTTGTCCAATCAACAACTAGGCATCTGGTACAACAGATGGGCTCTGCCATGTACCTGAAACAGTTACAAGTTTTCCCACTTTTGCATGAAGTTAGTTATTTATGTTCTACTTGAAAAGGAGTAAATGTTTATCCATCTTCTAATCAGAGGAACATGGTAAAGATTTGCAAGGTGAATACAGTCACAAACAAGTACTTCAAAATCTTGACTCATATTTACATCCAGATCAGATTGCTTATATTTCTAAACAAGATGCTTCTAATCTGGCAGATACCACTTTATAGATAGCATTTTTATACTATTTTCCTTCAGAATGCTGCCTGCCCTCTTACAAGAGCTTGTTCCATTTGTCCAAGTCTTATCACTGTGTCTTGTTATGTATTCAAAACTTATTTTTTCTATTTCTGCATATGAATTCCCAAACAGATGAGAAAATTATGTACCTATACATATTCTGAATTCTGATCTGTTGTCCAGGTAAAATTATGGGCTTAACGGTTTTTGTTCATCCCAGTTTATAATCTCAATACCTGTGAAAACAGAATACCGAACAGCTTGTAAAAATTTGTTTTTTTCTCAAACATGAAGATTGAATTTCCTGGTATGATTTTAGTATTAATGTTGCATGTTACACTTCTGTGTGGAAAGAGTGGAAATGAGATGAAGTGATTCTTTCAATGTCTAGCCAGTGTGTGAGAGTTTTCATTGCTGCCACAAAGCACCACTGAGCAATTTATGCAGAAGAAATATTCAGTTTAAGTTTACTGTTTCACAAATTGTACTCTCTATTCTTGGGCTTCATTAATTTGGGTGTTATGATCCACCTCATCTTGTCAATGGAAGCCTGGCACACAGGACTAAGGCAGGCATAAAATAGCCAGAGATGGTTAAAGTGCCTAGCTATTTTCTTTTCATTTGGGTCCCCAATCTATGGAAAAGAGCTGCTCACATCAGGCAAAGATATTTAAAAACCTACATCTGATAGAATTTCCAAACTATACAAAGAGCTCAAGAAATTAGACTCCATAAAACCAAATAACCCAATTTAATAATGGGTTACAGAAATAAACAATGAATTCTCAATCAAAGAATCTCAAATAGCCAAGAAGCACCTAAAGAAATGTTCAACATCCTTGGTCAAAACAACCCTGAGATTCCACCTCACACCAGTCAGAACGACTAAGATGAAACAGATGCTGCCCAGAATGTGGAGAAAAGGAAACATTCTGCCATTGTTGGTGGGAATGGAAGCTGGTACAGTTATTCTATAAATCAATCTGGCAGTTCCTCAGAAAACCTGAAGAAGCAGTTTTACCTCTACTGGGCATATACACAAAAGATGCTACAACATATAACATGCTCCACTATGGTTATGGCAGCTTTATTTATAATGGCCAGAAGCTGGAAACAACCCAGATGTCCCTCAACAGAAGAATGGATACAGAAAATATGGTACATTTACAAAAAGGAACAAATTTTGCAGATAAATGTGTAGAACTGGAAAATATAATCATGAGTGAGGTAATTCATGCCTAAAAGGACATACATGGTATGTAGTCATAGATAAGTGGATATTAGTCCAAAATCTCAGAATACCCATGATACAACTCATATACCATATGAAGCTTAACAATAAGTAAGACTGAAGTGTGAATGTTTCAATCCCACTTAGAAGGGGGAATAAAATAATCATGGGTGGTAGAGGTAGGGATGGTTCTGGGTGGGAGAGGGGAAGGGAAGGAAAAAGGGGTGGGGAAGATCTGGTATGGGAAGAATTAGAAGTCCAGAGGGCCCAGAGAATGAATAGAAATATGTAGCAATTGGGGCGCACAGAATGGGGGAACCACTAGAATGTTCCAATTGCTAAGAATGCAAGAAACTCTTAGGACCCAGTGAGGATGAAATTAATGGAAATACCTAACCAGAGGGTAGATAGAACCTGAAGAGACCACCTCGAGTAGGTAGACAAAACCCCAGTTGAGGGAGTGGGGCACCCAATCATCTCGAAATTTTTAATCCAAAATTGTTCCTGACTAAAAGAAATGCAGGAACAACAACAAACAAAAGAGAGCAGAGACTGAAGGAAAGGCCATCCAGAGGTCAACTTCTTGGGATTCATCCCATCTGCAGCCACAAAATTGGGACTCTATTTCTGATGCCAGTAAGTGCTTGAAGCCTGGTATAGCTAGCTGTCCTTATGAGAGGTTCTTGTCAGCATCTAACTAATAAAGATAAAGATACTCACAGCCAACCATTAGAGTAAGCCCAGGGACCCCAATGAAAGAATTAGGAGAAGAACTGAAGGAGCTGAAGGGAATTGCAACCCCATAGGAAGACCAACAATATCAACTGGACTCCTCAGAGTTCCCAGGGAGTAAACCACCAACCAAAGATTATACATGAGAGGGCCCATGCCTCCTGCTACATAAGTAGGAGAGGACTGTCTTATCTGGCATCAATGGGAGGAGAGGCACTTGGACCTGTGTAAGCGTGTTGCCCCCATTGAAGAAGGATGCTAGATGGGTGAGGCAGGAGTGGGTGGGTGGGTAAGGGACCACCTTCTTAGAGAAAAAAGAGAGGGCAGAGGTTTTGGGGGTTTCAGATGGGAGACCAGAAAGGAGGACATTTGAAATGTAAATATATAAAATAAATACATAAAAGAAAGAAAATAAATCATGCTGCATAGTTTGGTGTCTTTTACAACTTGAGAGAAGCTGGAATATTTGGAAAGAAAGAACTTTAATTCAGAAAATAAACAAAAAATGTTTCTACTTGATTGACCTGTAGGCAATCCTCTGGATGGATTCTCTAGATTTAGTGAATGATGTTGGAGCACACAGCCCACTGTTCTGGTACCACCCCTGGTTGGTAGTTCTGGGTTGTATAAAAAAGCAAGCTGAAAAGGGAAGCAGAGACCCACAGCCAACATAAGGCAGAGCTTAAGGAAGTAATATAGTAGCCATAGAGGTCAAGGAAAGGACAAGGAAACCCTCAGAATCAACTAAACTCTGGTCATGGGGCTCATGATGGAACCAACCATAAGGAAACCTGCATGTGACTGACCTCATCCCTCTGCAGACATGTTACATAGAATACAGCTTACATTTCTTTTGGGAGTACTAGCAGAGGCTTTCTCAGACTCTTTTTTTTTTTTCCTGTTGGGACTTGTTTCCTCCTCTTGGGTTGCCTTATCCAAGCTTAATAAGAGAAGAGGTGCATAATATTACTGTAGTTTAGTATACCGTGTTTGATTGATATCCATGGAAGTTTTTCCCTTGGCTGAATAAAAAAAGGAATGAGTGGATTTGGGAAACAGTAAAAGTGGGGGCACAGACTGAGTAGATGGGGGAAAGAAAAAACTTTATGTGTTATGTTCTCCTGATGCTGCATTAGCGCCTACCTCCCTGTTTCTCATCTGTTCTAGTTCCTGCCCAAGCTTCCTTTGCAGACAGTGGTCTGTAAATCCAATAAGCCTTTTCCTCTCAAGTTGCTTTTGTTCATGGTCTTTATGATATCAAAAGAAAGCAAACTAAGACAAGTTAAACAAAACAATAGAATTAGTATATTTAATATTTAGAAAACTTTATGGGGCAACATTTTACAACCTGCAGATATATTCTGTGTGCTTAAAGGATAAGAATTTCTACTTAGTTTCACTAGATTTTCCTTAGCTGTAGCCTCAGAAAAATTCAGATATTTCGCAAGGTGTCCTCAGCAGAGTGATCAAGTAAGACAAAATTATGATGCTGAAATCCTCAGGGCATACTGCTACGATATGTGTTTTCTCTGTGTAGTTTCTCATGAAGCTGATTGAGGGTTTTGAGTCTCTTTCAATCTAGAACCTTTATTTCAGTATTTTCTGTATATATGTGGGTCCTAAATATCTGTAACAAATGTATATCATGAGGGTGTGTGATAGAAAGGGGACTGTGGAAATGTAGAATGTATACCATGAAGTTGAAATTCCAAGTGCTAGTCATTACTCTCTGTAGATGGTGGGTTAGAATACAAAGTATCCACTGAGGACTGTTAGAAAGTGAAGTAATCATTTACACTCATCTGGCCGATTTGAACATTATAAACTAAGATTATGTTGTATACAAAGATAAAATCTGATTTTTTACTTCATTCTCTTTCACATAAAATCATTAGAGCCAGGTTGCATTTTCCTTTCATTTGACATGAGCAAAATTATTCTAACACAAAATATTTGCAGACTCCCAGAATATACCTGCTTCTCTGCTTCAAATGAAAAAGTGTTCCTTCTACCCAGGAGCTAATAAATCTGCATGTACTATTCAGAGACTCTAAACATTGCATCGGTTTCTTATTGTTTATCCTTTTTCATTAAACTTCACAATTCCAGGTCTAAATTCCTCAGGTTTTTTTTCTTGTTTATTTTGGGGGGTGGTTTTTTTTGTGATGAGCTGCTTACATGAACATACATTCAAACAAAAGAGAAATATGGTGATGGTTGATCAGCACATTCACTCTGAGTACAGCAGAATGTCATTAGAAATCACTTAATTGCTACTACATTTTTATTATTGGAGTATATCTTCAGTCCCTGGGTTGTCTAATCTCAGGTTCTTGGTTGGCTGTGTAGTGTCAGTATGTGCTCCATCTAATGGAGTAGGCCTTAAATAAAACCAGATGTTGTTTGATTACCTCTATGTCACTAAGCACTAGCATATATTGTAGGTAGAATATCATTGCAGATCAAATGTTTTGTGACTGGACTCATGTTATGTTTCTCTCTTGGTACTTTTCAAGGTATCTTCCTCTATTACTTGTGCTAGGACATAGGTCTGAAGACTCTGAGTGGACAGCAGCTCAATTTGTCCATATTCAATGAACTATATAAGTGTTGTGTGCAGCAAACCGGTCATGCAGTGAGTTTGCAGAGAACAACCTATAGTCTTGGCAACAGTATGGGTTATTTGGGGACTGTTGGCAGAAAGAGAAATCTGTTATCTTTCCAGTTGTTTGAGTTATTTAGGAGTTCCAATTGGACCAATTTGGCCAAGTATTTCATTGGATATAACACATCTGTGATATTGAAATATTCGTGTCTTGATAATATATATCCAAACATCCAATTGGGAAACTTGATGGTTTCATTTAGAACACACACACACACACACACACACACACACACACACAAACACATCTTAAACAACAGTCCTAATTTGGGTTTTATTTCTGTAAAAAGATACCAGGACCACAGAAACTCTTATAAATAAAAACATTTAATTGTAGCTAGTTTGTAGTTTCAGAGGTTCACTCTGTTTTGATCATGGCAGGAAACACAGGAAAAAGCATAGTGATAAAGAAGGTGCTGAGAATTCTACATCTTGGTTGAAAGGCAGCAGAAGATGCTATTCCACACTAGGCATAGTAATAACCTAGGATATCTAAAAGCTTGCCTCAGTGTGATACACTTCCTAAAACAAGGCTACATTTCCTAATAGTGCCACTTTCTGAGGGCAAAACGTTCAAACTCATGAGTTAAAGGGGACATCTATATTAAAGCCTCCAAAATGACCATTAATTTTAGCTCTCCCACAATTCCTTCTCTCATCTCACTTTTCCCTTCCTCTCCTCATTTGATCAAATGAGTCTAGCTTGCTTTCCACTTATCCATAGCCATCTTCCCTTTATCCCCTTACCTAGGAGTTATATATGCTCTGCC
This sequence comes from Micromys minutus, assembly GCF_963924665.1. Taxonomy (NCBI): domain Eukaryota; kingdom Metazoa; phylum Chordata; class Mammalia; order Rodentia; family Muridae; genus Micromys; species Micromys minutus. Next base: position 42,866,731 of record NC_137958.1, on the reverse strand, counting down.
CCTGGGTCTTTACACTATATCTAACCTCTGAGTTTCTATGGGTTATAGCTTGATTATCATTAACTAGAGCCAATCATTTACATCTATATACACAAAATGCTGTAATATAGGTTTTATATATTTTCTAAATTATACTACGTATTTTCTAGTAGAATACTGAAGACCCTCATTACAATTTGACAAGTATGTCATCTATTGAATTGTTTATTTAACTAAAAATTTTCGACACTTTATTATAAGAATTATTTAGGGGAGCTTATGAAATATTTAAAAATAAAATTCATGCTTTGCACTAATTAGTAAATGTAAATTATAAACAATGTATTTTTGCTGGTTCATTGGTATTTAATGGCAAAATTTAATATTAAATATCTGTTAGGTTGTAGAAAATCAGAAATATGGGAAGTGTGTTCATTAGTGCTATTTTGCAGAGCAATATGGTAAGACCTAGAAGAGTCAGAGAAGTGTGCACTGCAGTGCTTTCTAACTTGTTCAAAACAATAATTATTCATAAAGGTAATCAAGCCCAAGTGGAATGGGAACAATAGGTGACAAATGAATGGAAACAGTACATTATGTTTATACAAGGAAATGTAGTATATTTACATAATGAAGTGCAAAGCACTGTATAGTCATTAGAGGCTGTACATGGTACCATGAATATATTGCAATAAAATAAATGAAAAAACATCAAGTTGAAAAATGACAAAACCTAACAGCAGTTTCAAGTTTTAAAATAATTTAAATGGTTTTTACTGTCATTTACAACCAATGAAGAAGAATAGAAAGCATGAGCAGGAAGGAGTTACAGCGATATGTGGCTATGACTTTCTCTGTTAAACATGCTTTCAGAGAGCGGTGGACAGACTCATGTACAAAATAAAAGACTTGACTTACCAAAAAGCTTTTCATTTGAAACTGGTTGACCAAGAGGAAATACCTTAAAGCGTTTAAATTATGAACTTGGAGATTAAGGTTATTTGACTCTAGATATCATTTTCTAAAATTTGCCTCCTTTGTTTCTAGAATAGAAAACAATATTAACTATGAAGATGACATTTCTCTTTACAGTGCAGTTTTTATTCCTTAAAATATTGTTTTAAGATATTTAGTAAAAGATAATTGTTTTAAAAAGTATCAGACATATAATAGTGTGAGCTTTAATATTTTCTCAGTTTTATTTATACAATGGATCATGATCATAATCACCCATATTGCCCTCTCATACCCTCTGCACACTCCTTTTCCCAAGTAGCCCTCTTATTAATTTCATCCACCCATGTGTTATGTATCTGTAGGTATGTGAATATATGTGTGTGCTAGTATGTTTGTGTTTTAGTATGTGTTTGAAAGTGTACGTATATGTATATGTATGTATATATGTATGTATGTATATATGTTCATTTATGTATTAGTATATGTTAGTATGTACATATGTGTAAATGTATACATGTGTATATGCATATATGTATGCATATGTGTATTATATTGGTATGTATGTATGTGTATAAATGTGTTTGTATATATGTGTATATGTGCATATGTGTAGACATGTGTGTTAATATTTGCATACATATTTGTATGTGTATATATTAGCATGTGTGTATGTGTTTCTGTGTATGTTAAAATGTGTGTATATATGCTTGTGTGCATGTGTGTGTATGTTATTATGTGTGTATATTCATATGCATGTGTATATGTGTGTGTCCATGTCTTGTGCAGATATTGAATGCTGAGGTGTGTTCATAATTTCAATGGTCATGTCACACTGAGAAGGGAGTGCTTTATAGCTCTCTTCTTATCTGCCAGTTTATATTTCCCGTCCCTATTAAAACAATGTTCTATGAGACTTAGAGAATTGTTATTGATGTTCCTTTAGGGCAATGGACTTCGAACTCTACATAATCTCAGCACTCGGGCCAATTCAATTATGAGTCTGTGCTTTAACCTCTAACTTCTGCAAAAAGAAGCTTCTTTAATCAATGCTGAGAGCAGTGCAAATCTATGAATATAATCATACATATTAGAGGCCACTTTGAAAATATGTTCATTTATAAAACTATCTCTACTAAATTTCCTCTCTATGACATACATCACCAGTCATTAGCTTTTTATTAGGTTTACAGTGCCAGATATGTATTGTGTTATGTATAGCAGGCCTCACATCTAAACAGAATGTGGGTGTTCACTCCCTAAACAACCATTCCTTTGTTAAATAAATTCCTATGCTTTGCCTGCAGGACTTGTGGTATGCACAATCCAGTTAGGTGAAACTGCTAGTGATTTTTCTTCACAAGAATCTTGCATAGTATGTTATGTTTCTATGAAATGTAGCAAGCAGGTATGAAACTTCCAAGTCAACATAAATTTAACTTCTTTGTTCCATAAGCAAATGTATGTCAACTTTAGCAACTGGTCATGTCATCAACCAAGAGTGGGTAGAATTACCAATATTGTTTTGAGTGCTCTGGAGGTTCTCTAGAGAATAACTCATAGGGAGTCAACCCATATCTACCGATAACACTTGTCCACTTCTACAGGGGATTTTCATTCAAACCATTTTTATTGCTGTTGTATTTTAGTTATAAATTCATAGAATCCTGAGCTTGACACATCTTAAGTTTTGACTAATCTTCTCTGTATCCTTAATCTTTTCGACTTATATCCACTGCTTCCCAGTTTATCATCTTCCACTCCAAGTGTGCCAGTATTCCACAATCATCTACTTTCAATTATGGTTTCCCAGCTGTAGACATTAGGGAAAGCAACTATCACTGAATATTAAAGCTCTTTGAATGGGGGGGGGTGTAAAAATCTTTCATATGAGTGATTTTGCTTGGAGAGGACAAATAAGTTGTATATTAAAGGAGAAATACACTTATCACTAATTTGGTCCATTTAATATTCAACAAAGCAAATTAAGATGTAAAGTAGTCACATGAGTTCCCAAAGCCCTGTCACTCTACCTTGAGCTGTCTTTCCAGCATTCTCTTACATTTATTATTCTAGGATACTTCTTAGATTTTTCAAATTTAGCTTCCTACATTTACATGATTAGTCCCCCATTTAAGTAACTGGTCAAATCAGCATTTTGTCTTTTGCTTTAAACAATATTTATACTTTGGTAGAAGTGTACTTTCAGGTTTGATATTTATGATTCTCATAATAATGAATTTTCATATCTTTTCACAAGATATAAGAGTCTGATATCCACTAACTTTCAATGTGTTTTCAATGTAGTTTGAAACTGGGGACTTGTGTTCTGATTGTTCATCTGTGTCCATTAGGAAAGTAGTAATTATGTGTCACCATCATTACAAATCAATAGCAAATTCTTGGCCCAAGCTTCCTTATCCCGGTTGCTTCTACATCAACTGCAATAAAATACATTTATTCAGTCTCTTTCCAAAGAAGTCTATCACTTTAAAATTATTGCATTTGTTTTTATATAATAACCTTTCCATGTAAGATATGGACTATATACAAAGTGGATTTTTAATATCTCCATGAATCTCATTTAACATTGTTGCAGAACCATGTATAATATGAATATACGAAATAAATATTGAATAGACATAATTGAACATGCTTGAAATATTGTCCATATTTTGCAAATGTTAATCAAAATTAGGAATGTTTTGGGGAAAAGAGCTGCATCATGTTTTCATGGTGTCAGTTATAGGAGAAATATGACAAAATTAATGAAAGTTTTTATTAGAGAGCATAAGTGGTCATTTTTTTAGATCATAGTATATTTTTAAAAATTAAAAGCATATATGTTTTTATATATATACATGTTTACAAAATAATTTAATATGTTTAATTTCTTACAGAGTAACCTGTTGCTTAGCAACAATATGATACTGAGCATTTAAAATAAATGTAACAGAAAATGTTGATGTCAGTTACATTATTTTTTAAACCACTAAATATCCTCAGAAGCCACAAGCTCTAAAACATTGCTCTAAGTGCTATTTATCTATTCTTTTAGAAGTTAAAAGAAAGAACATCTCAGAAGGTTGTACTCATAAGTAGTTAATATTATTGTAGTATTTCTATCTAATCCTATTGAAAATCAAGAGACATGGGGAAATGTGACTTTTAGTAATATGTTGGTGAGTTTACTGTGTGATTTGTGCAGTATTAGCCACCATGAAAGTGGAGGATGGACTAAGAGATGAAGAGAAAAAGAGAGCCTAGGGTGTGGCCCTTGGTCATAAGATGATTTGAATGCTTCTTTTAGCAACACTAAACTCAGCTTGCTTTCTGTAAGATAAATGCTTCATTTGGAAAGTTAGATATTTGTGTGTGTGTGTGTGTGTGTGTGTGTGTGTTTCCTTCATATATATTAAAACATAAAGCCTAAGGAAGTAAAGAACTGACCTTGGAAGAGAAAATCAAAGTGTATTAGATTTTTCTTTTGCTTCTTAGGAAGTACAAACCAATTGAGCAGAACTTATGTGAACCTGAAAAATCAAAACCAACAAGCACCGGGTCTGCTCAGGTCTGCATCACGTTCTCAGTATGCATATTATGGGTTTCAGCTTAACTTTTATGGGACTCGGAGAGTGTGACAACTGGGTTTCCACCCATGTGTCTGCTCTTGTCCTAGAGTTGCCTTGTCCAGTTTGGATATGATGGGTTTTGTTTTATCTTATGATCTCTCTTAGAAGGCTATTCTTTTCTAAAAGAAGACAAAGAGGAAGTAGATACAGAATGAGGCAAAGTGGGAAGGAACTAGGAGGACTAGGGGAAGGGGAAATTTTAGTCAGGATATGTCATTTGAGTTTGAAGGGAATTTATTTTTAATTTAAAAAATGAAAAAGAAAGTGGACAGTCAACTTCTACGCACCCCTAACACTATTGGGAAAAACAGCTCCAATATGAAAACTGAATGTATATAGCTCTACATCAATAAAAGTACTTACAAATGAAAAAATAAATTTCATACCTGTATACAATTTTCAAGACATAAATAAAAAATAAATATTGAACTTCAGAACTCAGCAAGTTAATGTTAACTCTGAGAATATTAAAATATTTGAAAAGATGTGATCAATCCTAATAAAGGAGGAAGTATATCCAGTAAGAAAAAAATTCAATAAACTGACATTTTAAGAGAAATACTGTCTACAGTTCATATATGAATTAACAGTCAGAATCGATGTATGGAAGCACAAAGCAAATGACTCTTCTGTAATACGCTGAGTGGCACATGGGCATGTTCATTCCCAAAGGAAATCAGTGTAGAAAATGTATTTGAAGAAGTAATTATCTAAAGTAAAAAACTCAATAGTTCTTTACATACTGAAATGAGAACATTTCCCTAGTAAATTCTGTTAACACTAAGCAAATGAAATCCTCTACACTCTGCTATTTTTAAGGAAAATGTAGTTTCCTTACTCCATAGCATTGTACAGAAAAAGAATATGAAAATAGATGAAACCCATAGATATAAGGTGGGTGGAAGGAAATCATGTAAGGCCTCAACCCAAACCAAATAACTACAGGCAACTAAGGAATGCTGAGAGGTAAACGGGCCTTCTCAAGAAAGAACAAACATAAAAAAATTATAAATAAAATCTATAGAACTGGAAATCTACCATAAGTTAAGAAACCTGAAATTCACTGAGAAAGTTAGACAATTGATGGTTTCAAAAACAAATAAAAAAACAAAATTATACTTCTTAGTTGAACTTGTTTTGTTACCTGACTTTTCACAAGTTAAAGATGTTAGAAATGATGGCCAAATGCTGGCTTTAATCAGATTCTGCAAACCCTGAAAAGACTGGCAGAATTAGTTGGTTGAAATTTTAATTAATTATCTATACATAATATTATTATTGAGATTTTGTTTTCCAAATAATATTTAATTAAGATTTCATACCTCTTTTGTGATTGGGTTATCTCACTAAGGGTGATATTTTCTAGTTCCATCCATTTGCCTAGGAAATTCATGAAGTTATTGTTTTTAATAGCTGAGTTGTACTTAATTGTGTAAATGTACCACATTTTCTGTATCCATTTCTTTGTTGCAAGGCATCTGGGTCCTTTCCAGCTTCTGGCTATTACAAATAAGATTGCTATGAAAATACTAGAGCATGTGTCCTTGTTACATGTTAAAATATTTTTTTGGTATATTCCCAGGAGTGGTTTTGCAGGTTCCTCAGGTATAGCTATTTCTGGTTTTCTGAGGAACCACCAGACTGATTTCCACAGAGGTTGTACCAGCCTGCAATCCCATCAGCAATAAAACTAACAAAATTTATGAACCAAATGAATTTAACAGATATATATATATATATATAGAACATTTCATCTGAAAACAAAAGAATATACCTGCTTCTTCAAACCTCAATGTCTCTTCTCAAAAATTGGCCATATAATTGGTCACAAAACAGGCCTCAACAGATAAGGAAGATTGAAATAATGCCATGCATCAAATCAGATCACCATGGACTCAAACTGGTCTTCAATAACAAGAAAATCGACCGAAAGCCCACATACACATGGAAGCTGAACAATGCTCTACTCAATGATAACTTGGTTAAGGAAGAAATAAAGAAAGAAATTAAAGACTTTTTAGAATTTAATTAAAATAAATGCACAGCATATCCAAACTTATGGGACACAATGAAAGCAGTGCTAAGAGGAAAATTCATAGCTCTGGATGCATCCAAAAATAAACTGGAGAGAGCATATGCTAGGAGTTTGACAGCATGCCTAAAAGCAGTAGAACAAAAGAATGCAAATACATCCAGGAGGAGTAGAGTACAGGAAATAGTCAAACTCAGACCTGACATCAACAAAGTAGAAACAAAAACAATGATACAATGAATCAACAAAACCAAAAGATGGGTCTTTGAGAAAATCAACAAGATAGATAAAACATTAGTCAGACTCAGCACAGGGCACAGACAGAATATTTAAATTAACAAAATCAGAAATGAAAAGAGAGAAATAGCAAGAATGTAAAGAAATTCAAGAAGTCATCAGATCCTACTACAAAAGCCTATACTCAACAAAACTAGAAAATTTGGAGGAAATGGGCAATTATCTAGACAGATACCAGTACTGAAGTTAAATCGGGATCAGATAAAACATATAAACAGTTCCATAACCCATTAAAAAATAGATGCAGTCATCAAAAGTCTCCCAACCAAAGAAACACCCAGGACTAGATGGGTTTAGTGCTGAACATCTATAATAGGTCTTCATAGAAGACCTAATACCAATACTCTCCAAAGTATTCCACAAAATGTAAACAAAAAGAGCATTACCCGATACCTTCTTTGAAGCCATAATTATGCTGATTCCTAAACCACACAAACAACCAACAAAAAAATAAAATTTCAGGCAAATTTCTCTTATGAATATAGATGCCAATAAAATTCTCTCAAACTAAATCCAAGAATACATCAAAAACAATAATCCATTTGGATCAAGTAGGCCGATAGATCAATAAAACTGAATTGAAAACCCAAAAATAAACACACACAACTATCTATGGTCACTACAACTATCCAGTGAGGAAAAAAAACACATAATTTTCAACAAATGGTGCTGATCCAACTGGAGGTCAGCTTTTAGAAGAATGCAAATTGTTCAATTTTTATCTTCCTGTACAAAGCTCTTCTAAGTGGATCAAGGACCCCCATATAAAACCAGACACACTGGTACTAATAGAGGATAAAGTGTAAATGGGCCTCAAACACATGAGCACTGGTGAAAATTTCCTGAACAGAATACCATTGGCTTATGCTCTAAGATTAAAAATCAACAAATAGAACCTCATAAAATTTCAAAGTTTCTGTAAGGCTAAAGACACTTGTCATTAAGACAAAAGGGCAACCAACAGAATGAAAAATGATCTTTGCCAATCCTACATCCAATAGAGGGCTAAGCCAATATTACAAAGAACTCAAGAAGTTAGACTTTATAAAATACAATAACCTTATTTTAGACTGGAATACAGACCATAAAAATAGAATTCTCAACTGAGGGATATTGAATGGCTGAGAAGCCCATAAATCCTTAGTCATTAGGGAAATGCAAATCAAAACAACCTTGAGATTCCACTTCATACCAGTCAGAATGGCGCTAAGATCAAAATCTCAGGTGACAGAAGATGCTGGAAAGGATGTGGAGAAAAAGGAAAACTAGTATAGAGATGACAACAGGATTTCAAAGAAAACCCCACCCCCATCTATGTAATGCAGGAACGATCTGTAAAAGAGATAAATTCAAACAAAATCTAAATCAATCATGGAAAAATGTAGTCACATAAGCAATGTCAGTGTTTCATGAATGAAGAGGAAGGAAAGTGTTGAAAGTGTCTGTGAGGTTTAATAGCATAGAAACTACTGGTAGAGGTTTATAGAGAAATGATGTGTACACCAAGATAAGAAATGTATAGTGACGTTTTTAAAGATTTCAGAATTTGGGACGTAAGTGGAAGACAAGAGAAAACTCCAAAGGTGGAAAGATTTTTTTCACTTTATTCTAGTTAGAAAGTGAATACTGTAAAGAAGGAAGAAAAAACTGATAGAACTTGTTCTTACACAGGCACACACACACACACACAACACACACACACTCCAAGGCATGTATTTATTTGTATGCATGTGAAGAAGTCATGACGTTTGTGACATTTACAGATGTTGAAAATGTATAACACATAAGTAAATGTATGCTGCATTTGGAGAAAGTTAGAGTTTGAAATAAAAAACATATAATAATGTATGGGAAATTGAGACGGCTTGAAATAGGCTGGAGATACTTTGAAAATAAAGAGCAAATGTTCTATTTGGGATTCAACATTCTTCTGGGAGAGGAACAGAGTAAGCATGTATGTGGCTTTCAGCATTGAATTCAATAATGTGATATGACCTTTTCTATAGCACAATAAGATGCTGGCATACTTCTAGATGTGCCTCCATGCAGATGCAGCTTCCTAACACACTGCCCTTTCTTCAAAGTATAACCAGCATCCATTGCCCGAGGAAGCCATCAAAATTAAAGGCTATATTTCTTCTCTAGGGCATCAAAGTTTTTGATTTTTAGGAGTTCAAACTTTTGAATATAAAAAAAATACTAGAAACCTTAGAACTAGTATAATACATACTTCATTTGAGAAAATAGTTTTATTATTCAGGCAGGCTTTAAGAGATTGCAAAAGAAAAATAGCCCAAAAATCAGTGGCTTAAACATGGTGCATTTCATTTTCATAAGAATATAAAGCCACAGTACAGTCTAACACAAATTTTGTGATTACTTGAGTCTTTTTGGGATTTAAGTAGAATTTTAATTTTGAGTTACAAATCACTCAGTGTTTTCAATTTTGAGAGATCCCAAATTCTCTTTAAACTAGATGGCTGGAGATGGACAGCAGGTGGTCTCATTTGCAAACTTGTTTTCCTTCCATTTATTCTTTGCCTTCAAGTTAAGCATTGGCCTGTTTTGTACTCTAATTCACAGGTCTTCAGAAGAACTGAAAATTCCAGTCCAAATTATCTTATATTTCTCTCTGTGCGTTAATGTATGTATATAAACATGTAGATACATATACACACAAAGAGGGAAATACCAGTTAGTTGAGTATGTGAGTAAAACAATATATGTTTCTGTGAGGGGTGTGTATCTTACAGTGAGTGCATTGGTTTCAGAGGCAACCTTGGGTACCGGCATTGCCTTCTACACCCCATCATCACATCCATTTCTATATGGGTGTTTGGTATCAAATTTATACCCTCACACTTTCACTCACTCAAGCATTGCCCCAGTTGTCACTATTATTTATATGTTGAAAGTCAAAATTCCCAAATTCAACTAAGTTTGAGTTCTTTCTCCCATGTACATACTTTGCGAGACCTATTGATCCAGTTGCATATGTAGCTGAAGATAGCAGTGTCTGGCATCGATGTGAGGAGAGGCTTTTGTTCCAGACAGGGCATGTTTTCCCAATGTAAGGGAATGCCAAGGCGAAGGGGTGGAGAAGGTGATTAGGACAGAGTGAAGGCAAATGTAGGGGGAGAGTGGATGAGAGTGGGGCAAGGTAAAGGGATAACATCTCAAATGTAAATACAGAGGCTCTAATAGAAAAAGACAAAAAGTGAAAACAAAAACAAAAATCATACCAACAAACACATAAATGAACAAAAATGCGAAAACAACAGAAATATGACATACAAATTACCTGGTTACAGACAAAAGGACTACACATCAATATTTCTGATGTCATAAGGAGCAAATGCCCGTGTAGACATTGGGGAGGTTATGTAACTTCACTGTTGTTAATCACAGGCTCACTGAATCTGCTAATTTGCCAAAGTCACAGTCCAGTTAGCTATTGTGCTATTTCATATCTAACGAATGATTTTATCGTAACATTTTAATTGTTATATCACCTCCAAAGTCTTTGATCTTTATGGTGATCTTTGAACTATTCCTAAAGCCTTGCTTTTTTTCCTTGTTAATAAATATTTTCATTAAAATATTTGCCACATAGTTGCTCAAACACTATGATATTTTATCTTCTAAAAAAATAAGCCCTTGGCTTAGGATAAGCAAATTATAATGTCACAATGGAAGAGTTGTTCAAATTCTACCTCTTCGTGTATATTTATTCACATATAGTAGTATGGTATCTTAGAAAAGTTTACAAAACAGTTACTCTTTCATGAATGGTAAGATCTACAATTAAGATTCAGGTAATTTCATAGCAGAGAAATTTTTTTAAAATGATATCAAAGCTCACCTACCACTTTATAATTTATAAAACAGAACTCATTTCTCCCATTCCTGTAAAACAGATTTCTCTAGGCAAGCTTCAAAGGGTGTATAAGTAAAGGAAATGTTGAGTTCTGGACTTAGCTTCCTGAAGGAAGCTCTAGTATGGCCATGAGTTGATGTCCCAAGAAAAGGTAAATGGTACAACTACATTGTTTAGGGTGAATCAGAGATGGATTTTGCACCTGGGCCTTTCTTCTTGCATGGAGTCTGCTGGTGTCAGCCCATGTTTAAATTGTGTATGCATTGCAGAGCAGAGAGCACTTTGTGAGTGTTATAAAGAAACATGTGTGCACACACACATACACATTCAGACACATCCTAAGTGACGCAGTATTTTTATCTAGGTCACAAATAATTATTACATACTCACTTGTTACTTGTATTAATAAAAAAAAAGAAAGTTTCCAACATGTATTGGGATTGCCTATATTAATCAGATCCTTGCTTCTGTATTACAGATTAGGAATTTTTTAAGAATTAACTTCTCAATCTTTTGTTGGAAAACTTTACTAACAGATTGATTTAAATAATTTAATGTGACATTGTACCATATACAATAACACAAAATTCTAATAAATATTCACATTCTCAAAATAGTTAAACCAGAATATAATAAAGAGGAAGAAACTCACTTAATTTAAGTATTTTCTCAGTTTAGCTCCTATTGTTTTAATGTCAGATAACGTTATTTTTTTCCAAATTAATTTTGAAATCACCTATAGTAAAAGGTAAGGTACATCCCATTACTACCCTTACCTGTGAGTGTTAATGTGTCTCTATTAATTTCTGTATGTCTGTCCACCTGGAAATAAAATTTTGACTTTGGGATTTACGTGTTCACCAGTGCAGTCAATAAGGTATATATTTCTCAAGTAATTTTTTTGTAATAAAACACAATGATTTACTGAAGTTATATAATTTATATAGTACTAAAATTTCAAAATTCCCTCATAATTATCTTTAAACATGAGTGTAAATTATGAATTCTTATATGGCTCATATTCAACATACGTTATGATTCTGACCTCAAAAATCATTACTGTAATTTCAAGGTGAAGTTCACTTACGCAGATTACACACTAATTTTAGAACCTCCTTTGATATTTAATGATAAACCTTTCTATTTTTATTTTTCATATTACAAATTGAAAATAATCATCTAAATGTTATGGTAAAATAGCCCATTTTTTATTACTTGATGATACTATCTTTTCTAAAACTCATTGGAAACGGATACTGTAAACTAAATATACTGCAGATATGTATGATGCCTGTGACAGATACAGATACTTAAGGTTAACAATTTGACTAAGGCTGGGACCACTATGGAAGAGTTAGAGGAAGAACTAAGGGAGTTCAATGGAAGTGCAGCCCCATGTGAAAAACACCAATATCAACTAATCTAGACCCCTCAGAGCTCCCAGAGACTAAGCCAACAACCAAAGAGTATATATGGGCTGGTCCTTGGCACCTGGCTCATATATAGCACAGGACTGCATTGTCTGGAGTAGGTGGGAGAGGATGACCCTGGGAAAGAATGAGGATCCTGTAGATACTTGATGCCTCAGGGAAGGGGATGCTGGAGGGGCTGAGATGGGGTAGGTAGTTGGGTGGTAGGGGAGAATCCTCTGAGAAATAAAGAGGAGAGTGAAGGGGTAAAGAATTTAGGGAAGGGGTACCAGGGAAAAGAGGCAACATTTGTAATATAAATAAATAAAATAATTTAATAAAATTAAAACTTTAAAAAGAGAAATAAAATCTGTGCCACCATGCCTGCATCTGATGGTCACATCTTTAGGATCATAGCTTAAATCCATTTTAAAACTGCTTTTCTATCAGTAAGATTTATTGATATTTATTTTACCTAAATCTTGAAAATGTGTCTACCAAACATTTTTGTTGGGGACAGGAATATGATTTGTAATTCTATTATGTTGATGGACTCAAAAATCACTAGTAGCTGAATAAACCAGGCAACTTAGTCACTGGAGTATGATAGAGCACTAACCAGTAGTTTTCAACATGTGTGTGGTGACCACTTTGCCAATACTCCAAAAATATTGCATTGTGATTCATAAAAATAGAAAAATTTCAGTTCCAAGTAGCAATAAAAGTAATTTTGTGGCCAATGTTCATCACATCACAAGAAATTGTATTAAAGGATCACAGCATTAGGAAGGTTTAAAACAAATGCCAAGAGAGATACTGAAACTGTTAGGTAGGTGACTAACAGCTGATTTACAAACACTTAGAGATGCAGGCACTCCACTGAACACTTCAGTCAAGAACCAGTAACATTGTGACTTCAGTATTGAGGGAAAGATTCAAGTAATGAGCTAAGATGGGAGACTTCTAATAGGGATTCAAGACAGACTTTATGATATAACCATAAGGTACTTGCAAAAAAATTATCAGACAATGAAGAACAATGAATATTTACTAAATAAAAGAGTGCCTGACCTTTTTATCATTCTATACTTCTGATCTGGACTGCTCATTAATGACTTGAAAAAGTCTAGAATCTGGGATACAAGACAGTGGACATGCCTGTGAATAATTATCTTGATTAGACTATGAAAATGCCTGTGTAGAATCATTTAGACATTACCACAGCAATGGGAAATCTACCCCACAAAGCATGTTCTGCTGTCTCTAGAGAAATTAAGGAGGTGACAAAGAAAGAGAAAGAGGAAGTAGAAAGAGAAGAGTGAATATCTGACTTTGAATTATTCTCATAAATCTTTGATTATCTAATCTAAGAATTTATCTTGACCTGGGTAGAGAATCAACAATGTAAGAGACTAAAATTTTGATAACAGATTAGATATGTTAATATTTCAAAATAGATACTATTTCAAACATATTAAAGTAAACTGAAAAATCAGAGCATCTAGTTCCTTTTTCTTTTTGTTTTACTAGATATTTTCTTTACTTACATTTCAAATATTATCCCCTTTCCAAGTTTCCACTTTGGACCCACCCTATCCCTTCCCCCTCCCCTGCCTTTATGAGAGTGTTTCCCCCACCCACCTACTCCCTCCCATCTCCCCATCCTGGCATTCCTCTGCACTGGGGCACTGAGCCTTCACAGGACCAAGGGCCTTTCATCTTCTTGATGTCTGATAACACCTTACTCTGCTACATAAATGGCTGGAGCCATGGATCCCTAAATGTGTACTTTTGGGTTGGTCATTTAGCTTCTCGGAGGTCTGGGAGGGTCAGCTAGGTTGATATTACTGTTATTCCTATGGAGTCAAAAACCCATTCAGCTCCTTCAGTCTTTTTTCTAACATCTCCATTGGGAACTCCATTTTCAGTCCAATGGTTGGTTGAGAGCATCTGTGTATGTGTCAGCCTCTGGCAGAGCCTCTCAGGAGACAGCTATATTATGCTCCTGTCCGTATGCACTTCTTGTCATACTTGATGTCATACTTGATCATACATGACTTCTTGTCATGCATGATCTTGTGTGACTTTGGTGACTGTATATGGATGGATCCCCAGATGGGGCTATCTCTGAATGGCTATTCCTTCAGTCTCTGCTTCACACCAACTCTCTGTATTTTCTCCTGTGAATATTTTGTTCCCCCTTCTAAGAAGGACTGAAGCATCCACTCTTTGGTCTTACATTTTCTTGAGCTTCATGTGCTCTGTAGATTGTATCCTGGGTATTATGATTTTGGACATATACTATGTGTGTTCACTTGTGATCGCTTTACCTCACTCAAGATGATATATTCTAGTTCCATCTATTTGCCTAAGAATTTCATAAAGTTATTATTTTTAAGAGCAGAGTATTGCTTTATTGTGTAAATGTATCCATTTCTCTGTTGAAGGGCATCTAGATTCTTTCCAGCATATGGCTATTATAAATAAGGTTGCTATGAACTTAGTGGAACATGCTATGAACATAGTGGAGCATCATTTGGGTATATGCCCAGGAGTGGTATAATCTGGGTCCTCAGGTAGCACTATGTCCAATTTTCTGAAAAAAAAAAAAAAAAAAAAACTCCAGACTGATTTCCAGAGTGATTGAACCAGCTTGAAATAACACCTAAAATTGAAGAGTGTTCCCATTTCTCTACATCCTCATCAATATCTGCTGTCACCTGAGATGTTTATCTTGGCCATTCTGAATGGCATGAGGTGGAATCTCAGGGTTGTTTTGATTTGCATTTCTCTGAAGAAAATTGAACATTTCTTTAGATGCTTCTTGGCAATTTGGTATTGAGAATTCTTTGTTTAGCTCTGTCCCCCATTTTAAAAGGGATATTTGATTCTCAAGAGTATAACTTCTTGAGTTCTTAGTATATACTGGATATTAGCCCTTTATTAGATATAGGATTAATAAAGATATTTTCTTAAATTCCTGGTTTCCATGTAGTCCTGATTAAAGTATCCTTTACCTTACAGAATCTTTGCAATGTTATGAGGTCCCATTTATCTATTAGTGATTTTAGAGCATATGCTATTGGTGTTCTGTTCAGAAAATTTTCCACAAGTGAACTCCGAAACCTGATAAACAACTTCAGCTAAGTGGCTGGATATAAAATTAACTCAAACAAATCAGTAATTTTTCTCTACTCATAGAATAAACAGATTGAGAAAGAAATTATGGAAACAACACCCTTCACAATATATACAAATAATATAAAATACTTTGGCATGACTCTAACTAAACAAGTGAAAGATCTGTAATTTAAGAAATTTAAGTCTCTGAAGAAAGAAATCAAAGAAGATCTCAGAAAATGGAAATATCTCCCTTACTCATGGATTGACAAAATTAATATAGTAAAAATCCATCTACAACTTCAATGCAATCCCCATCAAAATTTCTACTCACTTCTTCATAGAGTTGTAAAGAGCAATTGCAAATTCATTAGGAATAACAAAAATCCAAGGATAGCAAAAACTATTTTCAACAATAAAAGAACTTCTGGGGAAATCACTACTCCCTACCTCAAGCTGTATTATATAGCAATTGTGCTTAAAAACTGCATGGTATTGGTACTGATTCAGGAAGGTATATCAATGGAATAGAATTAAAGATCAAAAAATGAACTCACACACTTATGATCACTTGATCTTTTACAAAGGAGCTAAAACCATCCAGTAGAAAAAAAAAATACAGCATTTTTAACAAATTGTGCTGGTTCAACTGGAGGTCAGCATGCAGAAGAACGCAAATCAATCTTTTATTATCTCCTTGTATAAAGCTCAAGTCCACATGGATCAAGGACCTCCACATAAAACCTGATATACTCAAATAACAGAAGAGAAATGGGGAAGAACCTTGAACACATAGTCACAGGGGAAATTTCCTGATCATCTACTTCTAATAGGAATGAACATATATTAAAATAGTTATGAATAAATACAGAATAGATATGATATAGGAATTAATATATAGTTGGTAAAATTTATTTTTATCTCAAAATTCTTGTAGACTTGATTTTTAGTAAAACACAATGTGACCTCTTAATTTTATTAAACTGTATACAATCATATAATTCTTTAGAATTTCGAACTGGAATTAACTTTGTGTAATGTATCTTTTACTTAAAATATTACTTTTACATAAATTCAGTTGTCATGAATTTTATTTACTGTTCCACACAGTATATATATATATATATATATATATATACACATATACATATACATATATAGACATATATGTATAGTGTATGTATATAAATATACATACTCTTAGCACATAATTGGGCTCATTGAATGTACCAAATTGGAAATACTCAATATATACAAAAGATAGTTTTTGTTAGCTGTTCTTATAGCCCAGGCTAAATATAATCGCACAATATTCTCTCTGTTTGCTCTGTTATTAGCAAGATAATGTATCTTCTAATTGCATAGCATGTTTAAAGCCTTGAATCTATGCAGAATCTAAGCTTTAAAAACAAAGTTTTATATTTATAATTGCAGGGTCTTTGATTTTAAAATTTGATTAGAATGTTGTTTCATTACTCTAACAATTGCTATTTACTTCTAAATTAATATTGTAACCAAGTTCAAATACATTCAATTGTAGATAACATAACAGTATAATACTTTTATTAACTTAACAAAAATATAAATTTTGTAGTAGTTCTTCTGTAAATGTATAATACCACCTGAATTTTAAACAGTTTGGCAGTATGTTGCTCTGTCTTTTCATTTTAATAAAGCAAAGAACCATACCACCAGTGCCACCATCCTGAAGGGTGGGGATGGAAGAATTCTTCCAGCTAATTACATTTACATATAAACTGGAAGCTTTCTCTCTATTTTTAACTTGGCAAAAGACTCATCAAGCTTCCAACAACCATGCAAACGGTCACCTAAAATATATCCTCTTCACTTCTGTTTCCCCCTCTTTCCTCTGCTTTCCTTTCCCTCTGCTTCCCTTCCCTTCTCCTCTTCTTCCTCCTTCTTATTTTCTTCCTCTCTCCTTCTTCTCCCTTCCCACCAAGTCTTTCTTTCTCTCTCTCTTCATATCATCTATCTACTATCTATCTATCTATCTATCTATCTATCTATCTATCTATCTATCTATCATATATCTACCTATCTACCAACATATCTATCTATCTATCATCTATCTACCTATCTACCGACATATCTATCTATCTATCTATCTATCTATCTATCTATCTATCTATCTATCTATTTATCTATCTATCCATCTATTGATCAATCGATCTACTGACATACCTATCTGTCTGTCTATCTATCTATCTACTATCTTTATTTCTCTGTCTCAGGCTCTGTCTCTCTGCCTGTCTCTCCTCCTCCTCCTCTTCTTCCTCCACCTGCTCCTTTTATTTCAGTAAGATCTCATGTAACTTTACTCAATAATCTTAACCACATTTTCAAAGTTCACTGTGCCTATGGACATATTCATAGGTTTAGCATATTAAGCTTTAATATGAGGTAGTACATTATTCACATTTATGAAACATTTATGAAACAATTACCATTATTCTGTACATAAAAACAAATGTTAGAAATTTAGTTTATGTGGATGGGGAGATGGGTCATTTAGTAAAGAACTTGCCACAGAAATGTGAGGACTTCAGTTTAGATTCCTTAATTCTACACACAAACCAGGCAATGTGGTATATGTCTGCAATCAGTAGTGCAGGTAGAACAGAGAGAAATTGATGCCTGAAGCTCTTTGGGCTATTAGGCTAGTCAAATTGGTGAGTTCCAGCCTCAACAGAAGACACTGTCTCAAAACGTATGGTGGAGAATGGTAGAGAGATGCTGCTACTTAGCTCTGTTCTTACACACATTCACATATTCATGTGTGGGCACATTCATACACACACAAAGAAACAGAAAAAGAGAGAGAGAGAGAGAGAGAGAGAGAGAGAGAGAGAGAGAGAGAAGAGAAGAGAAACAGACAGACAAAGAAACAGTGAAACAGAATTTAGAACAATAATTAGAAGATTTTACTGTAATCAAGCAATTCAAATTAAAGTTTAGATTCACAGTATAGACTTTACATGCTAAAAAATTGTTAGTAATCTGAAAATGACAAACATTTTTAATTTATGCAAAATTAGGAAAATAGAAACCTAAAATTCATTATATTTAAAGCTATTAAGGACTAGCTGGAAGGTTGAACAGCACTGTGTTCTCTAAAATATAATGGTTGAACACTGCCTCTGTGGAGATCAGTACTGCAGCCGTACTTCAGGATTTGTGGTAAAACTAAGGCTAAACATTACTCAGAGGGCCATTTCAAAACTGATAAATTGATTTTATTTTGAAATAATGTTTAAAAGTATAATCATTGACATGTTTGTGTATGTGTGTTTTGTTAAGTACTGCCACAGACTTCCTTATTTCTCAGCCTGATGTATTTTTAATATTTGTTTTTGAAAATAAAAGAGTTTTTTCCTATTATTGACTATTAGACAGTGATTTTCAACCATGCAGTTCCTAGCCCTTCATATTCTCTAGGAGAGGTGAACACAAATGAGTTCCTTCATAGTATAAGTGTATATGTGTGTAAGCATAGGTATGTGTGCATACACATATGTGTACTTGAGTATAGGACAGTGACTAGTAATGAGTGTTTTTCCTCCCCAGGTGACATCTGCCTTATTTTATGACACAGAGTCACTAACAAAGCCCTCTGAATAAATAAGCATGTTCTAAGATAACTTGTGTATGTAAATAGCATGTCAGTAATTTAAACTGGTCATGTCAAAATATTTTGATAAATTCGAGCTTTATCTCTTTACCATCATAATAGATTTAATGCCTATACCATGAGTTGAAACTCAAACATGCTAAAATTGCAAGAACCTAAGATTTGACAGGTCACCAGTCTACTAGAAATTTTACTACTATTATTCTAGAAAAAGAGCGATCAAATTACTCCTAAGGACATATCACTGTTCACATTACTCAGCCTGCATTTCCTTCTTGCTTGGATGGGAATTCACAAAGAAGTTTACAACTAGACAATGTGTAGAGAGTGAATAACTAAATAACTCAGCTCCAGATGGGATGACATAATCAAAGCGCTCCTTTCAAGGTTCATGGATATATGCAGATTTGAAGACAGAAAGATTTTAGAAACCAGAAGTAGTGAATCACCCTAAGAAAACCCATCCTTCCAGACACAACCTTGGTAGAGCACATATTAACACACAGAGAAGATGGTACCATGCACAACACTTGAGCATGTTCAAACCAGAAAAAAATCCAAGAGATAGAAGAATAAATATAAAATCCACTCCTGACCTGGAAGCTATTTACCATGAACACCTTCTAGAAAAGGAATTATCCGTTTCCTTCAATACAGTGTCACTGAGCATGTCCCTACACTGCAGCTTAAGTCCCATGCCAAGAATAGTTGGTTAATACAAAATGAATTCCATGTTTTTGTCTGTTTTGTTTTATTTTGGTATTTCTGTTTGTTTGTTTGTTTGTTTTTCTTTGTTTTGGTGTGTTTTGATTTTGGTTTTGATTTCTTATTATTTTCTTTTCTATTTTTGAAAGGAACATGAATTTGGGTAGAAAATAGGGACTATCTGGGAGACGTTGAGGGAGGGAAAAATATGCTAAAATATATTGTATAAAATTGAATACAAATACTTTTCTAACTAAATTTAAATGACAATAAACTCTCCATGTTTATACAATTAGACTATAGTGTAAGAAATATATTTTCTAGCACAAGAAATTTATTATATCATTTTGGTAAATCTATACAGTAAATGGGAAAATAGGTATGAGGAAATTGCAGAGTTCCCTAGAATAGACGAAAACAAGAATTACATCACAAATCCTCTGCAAGAATCCTAGTGACCACACTCTGGAGACTGATGGGCCAGTGTATGAAAGGTGGTCGGTGTCTAAGAGTGCTGCATGGCATGAAGGCTGTTTGTGTTTCTACTGTTTAAAGAACTATCACAGAAAGGACGTTTCTAAAATGCCTAGAGTGCATTTGCTGGTGCTGTGCCTTTGTTTTGACTAAAATATTCATCTTCCTTCTAGAAAACATGTGTGGGACCTTATAATAGATATAACAATTTTTTCAGAATATCAAATATTATCTCTACTGTTTTTCATGCCTCTAACTTTTCCTCTGCCCTATTCCTTTTTTTGGTTGTTAAATATATATGTACACATATATACATACTAATGCATTTTGCTGAGTCCCATTGATGTTGCTTACAAGTGTGTGTGTTTAGGCCTGACCACTGGGGATTGTATAACCTGTCAGGAGTTTTGTTTCTATTCCCCTCTCAACAGTCATTGACTATAACTTCATGAAAACATAGTGTCTTGTCACACTTCCCCAGGCATGTTGGCTTATCAAGACATGTTGTCATTGTGCAAATAGGCTTTAAGTGACCTTAATTTTCATATCCATGCTCTGTGATAGCCAGTGACTAGGCCTTCTTTTCCCCTTCGACCCTATGCATTCCCCATAAAGGAAGGAGGCTACTGATAGGAGATAGGTGTTTTGGTCTTGAGGTTTCTACACTCTAGAATGGAGAGTTAATAGATTTTGTTCATTACAAATGCATCAGCAATTCACTTTCTGTTATGTCAGCAAGAAATAGACTCAGGCAATGAACAAAAAGAAAAATACAAATAATGATAATTCAAAATACAAGAGTAAAAACTGTCTGGAGAAAAGACCTCTGAGATTGAGTCAAATAAGTATTTTCATTCCAAAATCTTTTTAAAAGAATCATCATTCTCCAAATCATATATATATATATATATATATATATATATATATATATATAAAGCAAAGTAAAAACACAAAAAAATTCACATCAATAGTGTAAAAGCAAATGGTACACTTCCCTCATCAATGAAAACCTGACAGTGCCCTTGATATCAGAGGCTTAGAGATGACATATTGGATGTGGTACATGTGCAGCACAAGTTGAGGTCATGATTCTACCACTCTGTCCATGATGGCATAGAAATAAATTTCTTAATCTTCCTTTTTTTACCTATGAAAGATATTAGCAAATAGGCAGTATGCTCACAGGAAGAACCAAATACATGATATGCATTTGTGAACTAAATCATTGAAAAAAAACTGATAAACTAAAGATTCATAGAATAAATTCTTAATTATAATTATCAATGTTGAAGATTATTATAATATGATGTTTAAGTTACTTTTTAAACTAGTTCACTTTTCTTTTTGAAGAGTAATTCATTTTGTGGCTAAATTTAAATTTTATATATTTTTAGCACCTTATCTATCCTTTAATAGAAAAATTCATAAATATTCAAACAAAGAAATCATATTTTTGAATTGTTTGGATATTCTCTGTATTAACATTTCAAATATTATCCCCCTTTAAAAACCCTATACATAAGAAAAAGCCTCTAAGAACATTCAGGCAGCAGTCAGGAGGGAAATAAAAATCTTTCAATAGCCCAGTTTTTTTCAAAATGTGCCAGAGAATACAATCCAATTCACAAGTACAATTCATAGAATTCTTCAGTGTTTTCTTGAGACGCTGAGGTTCACTGTTGGCATTTCCCAGGGGCCAGCAAGTGCTGATGGAAGGGCCAGCAGCAGACAGCTGACTGGAAGAATTTTCACTCCTGGAAATCTGCCTGCCCCACAAAGAAAGTCATTTGAAGGCTGGTCTGTGGTTCTCACAAATCCTCCTTCTCCATGTCAGCAAGCTCCTCATCACTGAGGTCAATGTCATCCTCTCCAGGAAGCTCAACATCCTTGCCATCTCAGGCCTCCCTGAGAGTGATGGTAAGGAAGCAATCACCCCTCGCTGGTGGTGCTGTGGAGCCATGCTTGAAAGACAGTTCCCTAAGAAACTCATTGATGCCTTGTTCACTGAAAGACCCTCTGAGAATAGCAAACTTCATTTTGCG
The DNA here is from genome assembly GCF_963924665.1 of Micromys minutus. NCBI lineage: Eukaryota > Metazoa > Chordata > Mammalia > Rodentia > Muridae > Micromys > Micromys minutus. The sequence continues at coordinate 42,844,561 of NC_137958.1, read as the reverse complement.
TATGTTGATGGCTACCATGGCAGGGTGCCCAAACTCTCAGATTTCTAGTACATCCTCCAGTTCATACTGGACTCTAGTGGAATTTCAATGCATGCTATCAAACCTCTTAAAGACTTAAGTACTGACAAAAAATATTCAAATAGTGTTATGCCTTTAAAAATCTGTATATGTATTCCTCTTTTTTAAATAAAGTTGTAAGAGAAAAAAAAAGCCATATTAAAGTTGTACAAGGATCTTAAAAATATCATTTAAATTTTCAGATAATTTATCTATAATTATTAATTCTCTCTTAAAAGTTTGGCAAAATTAAAATCCAATGTGAAACCCTACAGCCTCAGAATGGTGGCTCTAACTCCACAGAAGCTTGTTGAGTTGCGCAGACTTTGGGTCCAGTTACTTTTGGTGTGTGGTGCTTATTTAGTTTGCATGTTTTTAAATAATGAAGTTTATCAAATCTTAAAAATAGAATGGCTATATACAAAGACACAGTCTCAGAAATCCCACAAAAACACAGAGCTGAAAAACGTAATATGTATGCAAAGCACCCGTAAGGTTGAAAACAAAATCATCCCTGACAAAGCATATGAAAGAATATGAGACAAAGAACCTTTAAAAATGCCACTGATTTCATTTTGTGCTAAGCCTATATACTACTGGACATGGGGCCTGGCTTGTAAAAAGGTTTGTAAACTCAGAGAGACTCTACTGGAGAAAATCAATTTTTTATTTGTGATCAGTAATAAGTTGGATATACTTTCTCAGTTAGCGACGTGGGTGTGTGTTCCTCTCTCTGCTCAGTGCAGAGACCCATCAGGACCTGACCTGTGCAGGCTCTGTGCAGGATGCCACCGTCTCTGGGAGTCTGTATGAGCATCTGTCTTGCTGTGTTTAGAAAGCCCAGTTTCCTTGGTGTTCTTCATTCCTTCTGGCACTTACAATTTTTCCATCTCCTCTTCTGCAGGGTTCCCTGTGCTCTGAGGGAGACATCCCATTCAGGACTGAGTGTTTCAAAATGACATTCTGCATTTTGTCTGTCTGTAGGTCTCTATATTTATTCCCATCAACTATGGGAGGAAGTTTTATATATATATATCAGTCATAGCTGAATAAGACTGATTTATGGAATAGCAGAATGTCAGTTAACAGGGATAATGCCTGTTCCTTTATCAAAACCACTAGTATTGGCTTTGTCACAGGCTCATGGCCTACTAAATCTCAGGTTCTTGGCCACCTAAGCAGTGTTACCATATTAGCTCCATCTCATGAAATAGGCCTGCCTTAATCAGGGTTTCTATTGCTTCGAAGAGATACCATGGTCTTGATAACTTTTATGAAGGAATATATTTAATTGGGGCTGCCAGGAAGTATGGCAGACATAGCATTTGAGAAGTAGCTAAGAGTTCCAAATCTTGATCAGCAGGCATCAGGAAGTAAGTGAGACACTAGACCTTGAGGTTCTAAAACATCAAACCCACTCCCAGTAACATACTTCCTCCAATAAGATCACAGCTAAGTCAACGAGGTCACCTTTTCTGCTGGTGCCACTCCCTATGGATCTGTAGGGGCCATTTTTATCAAAATCACTGCAGGGCTTTAAATCAAATCAGATATTAGTTGGTTACTCCCAAAAGCCTTGTGTCAGTATTTCACTCACACATCTTGCAGATGGGTTATCATTGAAGATTGAAGGGCTTGTAGCTTGATTGGTGTTTCTTCTAGTACCACGGAGAAGACTGCACATAGACACCAGCATACTTCTCCATATTCAGTGCAGTGAGTGGTGCAGGAGTTGTCTTCAGCAACGAGACTTCTAGTCAGCTGGCAATGGGCAAACAATAGACTTGGCAACAGCCCCTTTGAAAAAAAATTGATAGACTGTAACCCATTCTTACAACCGACCACTTCATTTAGTGACAAGAGATACCGGGATCCATCTCCTTCATTATCTAAGATTCCTCTTTAATCACCTTCATGTATGTGTATATTTTAGAAAGCTTTTCTAGAGGAGGGAAGTCATTATTTTCTCTTGTCTTCGTCCATCAGATTGTTAGCAGTCTCCTGTCCTTTGCTAGTTGGATTTTCATCAGTGGCCCTGTAGTTTCTTAGGCCTTTGCATTTAGAATTATGGTTTATCATTGTCTTACCCAATTGAAGCCTTTAAAATAAAAACTACTCACTTTTTGTCCAGGAGCACTACCCAGACTCATATTCATTTCAACATGTTTCTCTGCTAAGTATCCCTCATATTTAGTTTTAGGCACATATTCTATTATCACAATGAAACCAGACCCACCCAACTGTGTGACTTCCAATATTATAAAATGCCTTACAGTTACCCTGTCCTGTTTTCCACTCGTCTCTTAATCATTTTGTCAAAATTGCCTCCAACATGTTATTAGCAATTTCATTCGGAAAAGGGTTCTGCTTCACACATAAAATGTCAGCTGTTACTCGGGACTTACCTATCAGTTGTATTTTTAGAATGTGGTATTTCCTTGTGACTTACATCCTCTGATATTAAAAACAAAAGGTGCTGGATCAGCGGTGGTTCAGAATTGTCTCCTTATAAAGCTGTAACAGACATACAAATCTTCATGTGTTAGATAAAGTCAGAAATCCCACAACCTGTTTTTGCACATAAAATTATTCTTGAAGCATGTGATTCTGTGAATAATATTTTTGGTTTTATGATAATAAAATGTATGCTGTTTCATAATGAATTCATCACATTTATTCTTTAATGTACATTTTCATCAAAGCAAGCTGCAGATGAGCAAAAGTCTAATTATAAGTGGTTTTAAAGCAGATTAACATAATGCATTTCTCAGTGTTTTTCATACTTTTAAACTCATTTTAGTCTGTGGCATAATTTCCATTTGAAATTGAAAAACAGGTCTAATAACCATAACAAAGGAAAGCTGATGTGTTTTTCATCCTTAACACAGTGTTTACTACCTTCTGAACAAATTAGGCCCAGAAGATTCTCATAGCACAGCCAAAAAGGACTACTTGGGTCACTGTCAAAAAAAAGGGGGGGGACTTAAAATATACCTAGGGATTTCTCCACAAAATTATGTTTTTAAAGAAAAAGAACTACATGAAATCTCAGGCCAGAAGACAATGCAGTTTATCAGACTCTTATTCTTTCTAGGCCTAGCACTGTGAGAACAGAGGCTGAGAAGAACTCCTTCTCTAATCACATGGAAGGTATCATTCCCCTGCTCCTTGCAGCCAAGTTTGCAAGATATGATTTCTGTTCATCTCACTAAATTTCTTCTATAAAACTTTGCTCAAATTCATGTCTCTGTACTCAGAAACTGAGTAGAATTCAAGGTTTTTTTAATATACATATATTTCTCTTTTTTGAACAACTTTATTTTAAAAAACAAAGATACATGAACAAATTTTAAGCATTTTTGCATAAAAGTTTACGAATACATTTTTGTCAGTGCTTGGCTTTTTTTTAAAGGTTTGATAGTGTGCGTTAAGGTCTTACTAGTTACAATGAGCATAAAGTACATGTAAAACAGGATGTAACTTGGAATTAGTCAAAGTTTTTTTTGGTGTGTAAGGATTGAGCATATGGTTTTTTCTTTTCTTTTCTTTTCTTTTTCTTGAACCTCACAGTCTGTGAGTTGTTTCTGGGGTATTCAGAGCTTTCTGGAGTTAGTATCCCATTATCAGTGACTGCATATTATGTCTGTTCTTTTGTGACTGGGTTATCTCACTCACGATGATATTCTCTAAATGCAACCATTTTCTTAATAGGGTTGTTTGATTCTCTGGTGTCTAGCTTTTGAGTTCTTTGTATACCTTGGATATTAGGCCTCTATCTGATGTGGGGTTGGTAAAGATCTTTTCCTACTCTGTTAGTTGCCGTTTTGTTTTCTTGACTGTGTCCTTAGCCTTACAGAAACTTTGTAATCTCATTAAGTCCCATTTTTCAATATTTGACTTTAGATCACGAGCCATTGGTGTTTTGTTCAGAAAATTTTCTCCTGTGCCTATGTGTTCGAAGGTTTTCCCTACTTTCTCATCTATTAGTTTCAGTGTACCTGGTTTAATGTAGAGATCTTTGATCCACTTACACTTGAGCTTTGTACAAGGAGATAAGAAAGGGTCTATTTTCATTCTTCTGCATGCTGAGTGCCAGTTGTGCTGGAGAGATGGCTCAGCCGTTATGGGCTAGGCTCAAAACCAAAAATATAAGGGTGTTTTTTTTCATTTTGAACATTTTTAAGTGATGAAAGAACTTAGTCAATATCTAGTCATGACTCAGGTAGTCTTCGAAAGGTCCCTATTTAAAGAATTCTGGGTAAGATGTCAGATTAAATCCTGAACCTTGGTGTCTGAATGAAGAAAATATAAAAACACGACAGATACATTCATGGAAGAAAAACACCTGAAGGCAACAGAACTCAGCCAAGATTGACCTTTCTTCACTGAGAGCGCACATGTTGACTTTGATGCTTCCTTAGCACAGATGCTGACCCCACTGACCAGCGGTGAGAGCTGACAGCAAAATTCTTCTATGGGCAGTGCCGCAAATCAAGAAAGACAAGGCCAGTGCTGTGGGAAAGCAGACACAGGGTGAATAAGGCTTGTTTAAACATAGAACATAGATGCTGAAATAAGTAGCCAATGTGGAGCTCAGGAAATAAAAACTGAGACCAGGAGATACTCACCAGAAAGAAAAAAATGTACTCTCTCTCTCTCACTCTCTCTCTCTCTCTCTCTCTCTCTCTCTCTCTCTCTCTCTCTCTCTCTCTCTCTCTCACACACACACACACACACACACACACACACACACACACACACAGATCCTTACTACTGCTAGGGAAAGCCATATGGTGTCCACCATTGCTGAAAGGTATAAAAGCTAAGCTTCTACTGTCTGCATAGTCTGGATGCACAGTAGCCTCCCACTGCTTGTCCCCTGCTGCTGTCACATTGTCACATCTGAGAACAAATCCACCTTGCTGTACATATAAGTAGGAAACACAATTCCAGCAAAGACAAGACACCCAGGGGAATTATGTGAAATAAAACAAATTTCGAAAGTGGGAAAATGAGAAGAGAGACAGGAGAAATGATCCATCCCCAACAGTTAAACAAAACAGAAACAAGAAATAGACAAACTGTGAGACAACAACCTATCAGGCATCCCCAGGATACAACTCCTCAGTACTAGGAATCAAAGGCAGTGCGGTCCTGGGTCCAACCCTGTAATCACCATGTAATGATTTGTTGTTATCATGAAGTAACATTTTCAAACTTATAATAGAAAAGGAAGGAATACATGGTGGGAGGGTCTATGAAACAACATTTTTCTCACTCTCTGTATTCACATATATATGAATATTATTTGCATATTATTATACCAAATTGCTGTGAATTAAATCACTGAAATTGACACAAGTCTACTACCTTACTGCATTGAAACACAGGAGAGGCTTCCTTCAAGGGGCTAATAGAGTTGTATTCCTTCTGAAACTTCTTGTTTCATAGACTATATATATATATGGGAGAAGTATATATATGTGTGTGCATTAGAGTAAGAATGTTTGAATGAATATTAATGAGGAAAAGCTATCAAAAGTTGTTCAATATTTTAAAATGTAGATATATGGGTTTGAGCATAGGAGGCAAAGAGTTTAATATTGTAGCATAACTTTACATTAAATAAAATAAGCATTTAATACAGTATTTCCTTTAAGAAGTTGTAAAATCATTATCTACCTGAAAATTTCACAAAGAGAGATTTAATTGAATCACATAAATCTTTTTCTAAGATGTAATGGTTTTAAAATGATTGTTAAATTGTACTTGTAAATTTTATAATTATATAGCAACTCACATCTAGTTTTAAACCGTAGTAATTGATGCATTAGTGAGATTTAGTATATGGTTAAGAAGACAATAGCATTTACAACTAGAATAAATTAAAACAAATGAAGAGGAAAATCTCATTCTATGTAATATTTAGTTCTAATTGACTATACTAAGTCATGCTTCTAAAGGAGTATATGGTATAGGGAAAACTGTGAATAAAATTTATATCACAAAACATGTGTTTTACAAGCAAAAAAACTGCTATAACCTGTGTTAATTTCTCAAAAAAAGTAATTAAAATATTTTCAACAACAAACCACAGGCCTGGGGAGCTGAGTCAGCAGTTAAGAGTACTTGCTATGTAACCATGAGGAACTAGATGTAAATCACCAATAACCCTGAATAGAGGCATGGAGACAGAAGTATTACCTGAGCTTGCTGGCAACCAGCCTAGTTCCAGATTTGGTAAGACTTGTCTCAAAGAGATAAAGCACAAACAGCCACACACCCCTCCCCTACACACACACACACACACACACACACACACACACACACACATTTTTAAATGATGAAAGAACTTAGTAAATATCTAGTAATGACTCAGGTAGTCTTCGAAATGTCCCTATTTAAAGAATTCTGGGTCAGATGTCAGATTAAATCCTGAACCTTGGTGTTGCTAATCCTCAGCATTTAGTCACTGTTCCGGATTTTTGGGGTTTTTTTTTTTGTTTTTGTTTTTGGGTTTCTTTTTTTTTTTTTTTTTTTTTTTTGATGTTTTCCATATGTAGATCTTTTTTGAATATCTACTAAAGGCTTATTTATGAATTAGGTTATTTTCTTATTGTTGAGTTTAAAGTACTAGTTTTATATCATTGGCCATGACCTATTCTCAGAAGTATCTCTTTAATTATTTCCTTCCAATCTTCTATAAAGAATTGCCATTGAGAGAAACAGAGAGACTAAACAGGACTCACCAAGTACAGAGTTGGGTTTTCTTATAAGAATGAATAATTTGATGTTACAAGTGTTACAAATAAAAAAAAATATTGGCACCCCAAACCCTAAATAAACAAACATAAAAGAGTACAACCAACAATTTCTATAAGTAGATAAACTTTGTCAAAAAATGAACTTCAATACATATACTATCATGTAATGGTGTTCACACCTGGGTAAATTATGATCCGTTCTCAAAACAGAAAGACTATAAAGGCTACTATAACAGAATGTTGATCTTTGGGTGACTTAAACAACAAATGGTTGTTCCTTAACATTCTCAGCATGGGACCTGTAAAGAGTAAGGTCCTAGCCTATTTGCTGTCTAGTGAAGCTTTGCTGCTTGTATCAGTGATGTCTTAATTTTTCTGGTAACTCATTAAAAGCAGAGCAGTAGTTACTTCTTTCAGTTTCATTTTCATGAACTTCATGTATTATTTATCGCCACGAGTCCCATTTCCTAGTGCTTTTCCATTAAAGTTTAGGATTTCAGACAATAAGGTTGAGGGATGTACAAACATCCCTCAGCCCATCACATAGCCAACAGAAAAAGGGTGATAACTTACCCCATTTCATGAGGGGTTTTTATTTTCTTCCCTCCAAAATGCTGCAGAATAGAGGAATTAAAGATCTAATAGTTTTAATAAAATTGTATTTGAGTATTGTTAACATAAATATGTTTTTTGTGGCAATTCTTTTGTTACTTTGAATTTGCTTGGCCCAGGGACTGGCACTATTTAGATATGTGGGCTTATTAGAGTGGGTGTGGCCTTGTTGTGGGAAGTGTATCATTGTGGGGGATGGCTAGTGAGAACCTCCTCCTAATCATGTTGTGAGAGCCAGTCTTTTCTAGCAGCCTTCAAATAAATATATAGAACTCTCAGCTCCCCTGTGCCATGTCTGCCTGGATGGTGCCATGTTTCCACCTTGATGATAATGAACTGAACCTCTGAACCTATAAGCCAAGCCAGCCCAAATTAAATATTGTCTTTATAAGAGTTGCCTTGATCACCCTGTCTCTTTAAGAGAGTGGAAACAATAAGACAATTCCTTACTACATAACTACTGAGCAATACTGTGTGGTTAACTGAAGCATTATCTTAAAAAAAATGTACTGAAAAAAATTCTTGTCCACCTGTGTCCAGAGCTGACCCAGTGACACAACTCTCTATGTCCAGACCCTGCTGGGAGAGAGCTGGTCCCCAAGAGGGGCTGAAATACATGAGAGCACAGATAAGACCACCACTGCTGCTCTGAGGGACCCACCTGGAGCCTTTGGGACACAAGAATCAAGAAGCAGTTTGAAACAGGATCCTTCCAGTTTCTATGTGTGCCTTGTGCTGAACTTGTGCCACAGATCTCTGTAACCAGACTCTGCTGGGAAAGAGCTGGTCCCCTAGTAATGCTGATACACAGGCTTACAGGAGAATCAAGCCACTGTCAAAGTCAGTACGACCAGCTAACACTGGAAAGAGGCAGATGGTGAGAGGCAAATACAAGAATTGAAGCAACAGAAACCAAATTTGGCATCATCAGAAAGGTCTGGAATTCAAGGTCCTTGCTTAAACATAGTAAAAGCAATATACAGCAAAATGGTAGACAAAATCAAACGAAATGAAGAGAAAATGAAGCAACCCCACTAAAATTAGAGACTAGACAAGGCTGCCTACTCTCTCCCTACTTGTTCAATATAGTACTTCAAATCCTAAGCAGAACAATTAGATAACAAAATAAGGTCAAAGGAATACCTTCTTAGAAGGGGAAAGTAAAATATTCAAAGGAGAAAATGTTTGAGGCAGAGACTGAAGCAATGTCAATCCAGAGACTGCCCCACCTAGATATCTACCCCTTATGCAGCCACCAAACCCAGACAATATTGCCGATGTCAAGAAGTACAGGAGACTGATATAACTGTCTCCAAAGAGACTCTACCAGATCAAGACAAATACAAAGGTGGATGCTGACAGTCAGCCATTGAACTGAGAACAGGGTCCCCATTGGAAGAGTTAGATAAAGGATTGGAATAACTGAAGGGGTTTGCAACCCCATAAGAACAACAATACCAATTAACCAGAGCTCCTAGGGACAAAACCAAAGAGTACAGATGGATGGACCCATGACTCCAGGTTCACATGTAGCAGAGGACGGTCTTGCTGGGCATCAATGGGAAGAGAAGCCCTTAGTCATGCCAAGGCTTGATGCCCCAGTGTAGAGGAATGTCAGGGCAGGGATACAGGAGAGGGCTGACACTACAGACTGACACTTCCTGGATTCATCCATGCCATATACTCAATGGGATCCTTAAATTTTGATTCTTGTGGGCTATAATGGAGCATACTTATTTCTTCCAATTAGAATAAAGTCTTGGGAAGCCTAACAATCAGGGAACTATTATACGAATACTTCAGTGACCCTGGAGGCTGAGTGGGAACAGCATCTAACTGCCTCTCCTCCACCTGCCAAAGAATAAAATGAAAGATTTTAATGAATGTTGAAACTGCTACCACCAAGCAATAGCAAGGAGTCCATGAACCAACAAAGGCTGAATCTAGGTTACTGCCCACTGCTAGCAGGAATGAGGCATTTCCCATTTTTTTTCTTGTAACATTATCATGGAAGCCTATTGAAATCCACGATTTAAAAAGACCTAAGTCTTACATTAAATACTCAAATGTTCAGAGTTAGTCAAAAGCCTTTTATCATAATAAGAATCAGTAGTTCAGTTAAAATGAGCAAAAGCAATCTGAAGATAACACCACCACATTGGCATAGTTGTTAAATAATCTGACAAGATTCTGAAGTGAAGATCATAAATATTCTTCAATAAAAATGTCTAAACCCCCAAAGGAATAAGCCTACTGAATTACATATGAAGACATCATAGTCAGAGTTCTGAAAATAAAATCAAAGAAATAAATTTGAAAGCAACAGAGAAGAGAGAAATGACATTTTATCCCCAGGGAAAAACATCTCAAATGGCATGAGATTTTAAATCAGATACCATGGAACACAGAAGAAATTGACATAATACTTTTTCAAATTTGGAAAAGTAGCAAACAATAACAACAATAGCAAAAAGACAAAGGTCAGTGCAGAATTCTGTATCAGGTAACAATACCTTCCTGAACAGTGATTACAAATATCATTCAACAGGGAGAAAGGAGAATGAGGAATAAGAGAATATTTGTCCTAATTAGTTGCACCTACTTAAAATATTTAATGGGAAGGTTCTCCAAGTAGAAAGAAATTAATAAAAACAAAGCACCCTGGAGCATGGAAATGAAATAACATATGAAGCTTACAAATACAGTGAGCTTTTTTCTTTATTTTTTATT